>NC_058403.1:27144194-27352520 GCF_002201575.2 Neomonachus schauinslandi | reverse complement strand
TTTCAAGAGTACCTTAAAGAGCAGGTAGTTACAATTGAAAACACCAGGTGCCTCAAGGCACCCTTATTTTCTGTGGCTCCAATTTACCATCTCTTTTGGTTGAAGTACCACCTTCTCATTTGGTCCTCTACTCTTACATATCAAAAATTCTGCTCATTGGCATCTATGTCCAAAATAAAATCATGTATGAGTACAAGGAAAACCTACAACTATACGGGAAGGTCTTTGTTTGTTTGGGGTTGCATACAATTTAATGCTAGCCATGCCCCAAGGCCACAGCGACATTGCTGCAGCCAGCCCACACCATGGTTAAGTCTCATCATCCGCTTGCTTCAAAGCTGGTCATGTAGCCTCATTGTCCTGATGAAGTTCAAATTCCTTAGCCTGGTGAATAGGTTTCTCACACCTTGGTCTCAATCTAGCCTCTCTTTTACTTGTCTTGTTAATTTTCAAAGTGCACATGTGTGTGTGTGTGTGCGCGCACACACACACAATTCAGCCCCACAACTTGCTATTTCCTAAACATACATTTTACTTATAAGCTTCCATGTCTTCACACATGTTCTCTTTTCTGTCTCAAATGTTCCCTCCAAACCCTCATTTACCTGGCAAATTTCTCCCCAAACAAGTATTTACTCATAACTCGTCTTCTCAAGGAGGCCATTCATGAACACCTTTTCAAAAATATCACCCCCTCCAATATTTCATTTTCTTCTCTGTTTTATCTTTCATTCTCACTTTTGACATGCAATATATAGTACTTACCTTGATTAATTGCTTCCTCACTCACTAGAATGCATGTATCACGAAGGCAGAGATTTTTGCCTGTATTTTCCGCCATTATATTTTCTGCACCTACTGGTACTTTCTAAATATGTAGGTGTGCAATAAATATCGTTGAATGAAAGAATGTGACCAGTAAAAGAGAGCACGTATGCTATAAATAGAACTTCTGTATGTTGTTTGCATTTTATGATGCCTGGCAAAGTATTCCTGGCTGACCTTTCTGATCTTGCTGATTACAGCTTTAGGTTTCTATGTCTAAAGTGATTTTCGAAGACATCCTTGGCAGAAACAAAATATGGTCCATAATATGACCTTTGTTATTCACTTTATAAATCTGAAAGTGAAGATGTGAGGCTTCAACTTCCAAATATTTCTCATGCACCTTTTGATAACTTTTACCATCAGAAATGTGTGGCGTAAAATGTAAATTCTGCAGTCCCTACTAATCTTGGCATGGTGTGTGACAGCACTATTTAAATTCCTTATCAAGAGAGTAAATGCAGCTTTTAGAGAACATTAAAAAGGTGTTCACATTTTCAGAGACCAGTTTTCAACTGTGAACATGCCTGCTGGTACAATAATGATTGAGTTCATTGGTCCATCAAGCTGTATCCTTCTGTCTGAGGCAGCTTTTCATTTGCATATTGACAGAAAGGATGACCTTCTCTCCTGACCTTTTAACCCCAAAGAAGCTAATCCTGCCTTTCCTCGGAAAAGGGGGTGGGAGGGGTCCTCCTGCTTCAGTTGTTTTCCAAATTTAAGAACAGGGCTCTTGTTTTCACAAAAATTAAGATAATTGGCACAATTAATAATCACCAATTTAGGATTCCACAAAATGTTTAACTGCTATGTTGTTCTGTATAAATGTTATTAAAATCAATTGTCATAGAAGTAAAAGAAATACATGAACAGAATTCACTGCCCATCAAATCAATAAACAATAAAATGAAATGGTTAGATAAAGCATTGCTTTTTACTAAGTCAAACTTGATTTTGCCCCAACAGCCTTGGAAGATTATTGAACCCAGACATAAACTTGCTAGGGAGCTTACTTGTGGTTTAGAATAAAAGGTAAAAATCCTTCCCATCTATCCTTGGTGGTCTAAACTTTGGAGCTCATAATCTGACAGAGGACAAAATGCCCCAGAAGAGACATATCTGGCTGTCATCTTTGGTGTATAGGCAAGCAGAATAAAGTAGATACAATGGAAAAACTTGGAATCTTTTTATCTATACTAAGAGAAATATAGCCACCAAATGTTACTGCTTCTCTGAGCATCATTGTGGAGTTTGGCAAATGCTCACAAAAGCTGAGTTTACTTAATATAACTCATAACAAATTTATGCATTGACAATGCATCAATTTATAAAATGGGAAAAGAGAGTTGTTTTATTATCTGTCATTGGAAAAGATACGATTTTACAAAAATACTGTAAACTTCCTTCATTATTTTGATTAATTTGACTTTCTGATGGCTCTACCAAGACCAGTTATTTTATATTTAAGGAACTAGAGTGCTGTTACTAAATACATCATTCAGTATTTATCAGAGAGCATGGAAATAGGTAAAGTGATTTTAATTTATTCCATTCAACAATTTTATATTAGGAACAAAAATACATTTGCTTCAAAAAAAAGTCTTACATTGTTTCTAGGTTTGGGTATTTGATAAATGCAAATCAGTCATTTACATGTGTTGACAATTTATGGATTTGATTAGAAATACTTGGTTTGGAGAAATTCAAAGAAAACTCTGAATAAAAGAGGGTTAAAATATTTGTTACATAGATCACTCATATAAACACACTCAATAGATAACCATATTTTCTTTTTTCTTCTCAGTCAGATAAATGTTTGAAAAATTTTTTTCATATTATGTAGGCTGCCTCTAAATTTGTAGTCATACACATCATTATAAAACAAACAAAAATTTAAATTAAATTCTATCTTAACTTTCCCAAACATCCTCCTTTCTTCTGCCAAAACCTCACTCAAAATTAAGTTTCTGGAAAGGCTTTAATGGCAAATATTGATTGATTAAGCCCCCCTTAATCCCCAATTTTCACAGTGCTAATTTATATTTATTAACATAAATTAATTGTAGTCTCTTCTTGCCCTCCCTGAGATGGCTCATATCTTCCCTTCCTTCTTTTTTTCACTGAGACATCTACTTAAATAAGTCTTGGGAGCACTTTAGTTATTACTAGATATTTTTGGAGACCACATTAACAAATTAAGGCTAATAAAGTGACATTTACTAAATTATGCCTCAAGGCCCTGAACCAATTCCATCTGAAAGAGAATAAAATCATTTTTGCATTATAACATTGAGAACTGATTTTGACCGCTACTGCCAATTTAAAATTGATGATTAACGGGCGCCTGGGTGGCTCAGTTGGTTAAGCGACTGCCTTCGGCTCAGGTCATGATCCTGGAGTCCCAGGATCGAGTCCCGCATCAGGCTCCCTGCTCGGCAGGGAGTCTGCTTCTCCCTCTGACTCTCCTCCCTCTCATGCTCTCTCTCTCTCATTCTCTCTCTCAAATAAATAAATAAAATCTTTAAAAAAAATAAAATAAAATTGATGATTAACTAGTTCATTTTTTTCCTGCAACTTTCTGGAAAGTAGATGAATCGTGGACTTTTAAGTGTTCTTTACCCTTTATTTGGAAGTTACCACTTAGTACAATCATAGAAAGAGAACATTTTTATGTTGGTAATTATGCTCATATACCACTGAATCTACTCTCTGGGAATTGAAAAGTAATTTTTTAATGTATATTATATTTGTTCAAGATATTAGAATTTGAGAAGAGCAAAATTCTGTGAAATATTGTAATTTATATGTATAACATATTCATTATTCTGCTGATAATGGAAGAATAGATGTGTTTGCACTTCTTGCTAAAATTTTGAGAATTCTAATCATATACCCTGCTTGTTATGTACCTTCATTATTAAACTGTGATCACTGAAGAACTTGAACTTGAAACAAGGCACTTACGAAGTGAAGAGCGATTGGTATTACACGTATCCTGTCTTTGATTTTGATCTTAATCACTCTGAGCTTGGGGTTGCGTTATGAACAAGTAGGCTCAGAATTCAACATCCTAATGCAGTAAAAACTAAATCCCATTCATGTAAAATGGAGATGTTCCAAGAGCTTTATGACCAGATGTGTGGAAGTTTGAGTTCTTGGCTCTGATATGCAAGGCTCTCTGTAGAACAGAACAGCAGACTGATGATCTCTCTGTAGAATTCATTGTCAGGAACTGGAAAATTATTAGTTGGATAGTGATACCTGGTCCCAATCTTGCACAAAACTGAAGCAATTTCCTCAGTGCAATGTGGCATTTTCATGAGTCTGCTTTAAGATGCATTCTGCAGCATCAAGGGGGGACCTTATGAGGTATTTCATGTAAATCAAGAAAACTTTGTGTTTTACTCTATTTCAATACATATCAATAGTTGGTATAGGAATATAGCTCTTGGAATAATAGTTCCATTTATTTAATATAATGTTTAAAAATCAACTGAAGGAAATCTCTTTAGTCACGTCTTGCAAACTGTGTTAAAATTTATTGATTTATTTCTTAATAAAAAAGCAATGAGGTTCTCATTGTTAAAAGTTTAGAAAACACAGTAAAGAACCAAGATAATAAAATTCAACCATAATCTGTCACTTAAAGATCACTACTATTAATATTATGTTACTATATTCTAGTATTTTTCTCTATATGCACAGCCCATATACCCTCGTGCATACATATTTGGAGAGAAACTGTAAATAATGGATATTTGGGATTATTTGGATTCACTTAGCATTTATTCCCCTTTCTAATAACTCCTGATTTCCAATTTCAATATCACCTCACCATTGTGTATGGTCTTGGTGGGATCATAAATCAAGAAACCTTTTCCTTCTCCAACCAAGGACTGACAGTTGACCCAAAAGAGAACAATTAGTCTCTTTCTTCCAGGACTTTGGATCTTAAGTGAAGTGACAGAAAGATGGGTGGGATGGGGTTGGGGATAGAAAACGTTTGGAGCTCATTTGTCTTGATAGACAAGTTGGGAAAGATAACTAAGCAGCTCCCTGCCCTATTTCCAGTCCTATGTCTTACCCTGCTTCCTGGACTCCTCTGTCTGGTTGCTCTTACCTGCGCCATCTGTAAGTGCCTGAGCCAAAGCTGGTTTTTGTGCTTACAGCCAAAGAACCTGATACACTGAGGACACAATTTTATAAACTGTTAATTTCACGTCCATATATTGTGACTAGAACAGGTACATATATATTTGCCATAGCAAACGATGCTGCAGTAGACATCTTTAGACATAAATATTTATGTACATCCTTGATTATTTCCTTACATTCAATTTCTAGAAGTAGAAACTAATCACTTTTAAGTCTTTTTATTTCTATTGATCAATAATCCCAAAGAATGGTTATGTCTGGAGTGCCTGTGTGGCTCAGTCGGTTAAGCATCTGCCTTCGGCTCAGGTTATGATCCTGGGGTCCTGGGATCAAGCCCTGCATCGGGCTCACTGCTCAGCCGAGAGCCTCCTTCTCCCTCTCCCACTCCCCGTGCTTGTGTGTCCTCTCTCGCTGTCTCTCTCTCTGTCAAATAAATAAATAAAATCTTAAAAAAAAAGAAGGGTTATGCCAGTTATGAGAATGCCACTTCCTTATACTCCTTCCAAAATTATCCTTATTTATTATTGCCAGTCTGATAAGAAAAATATTTTATATTTTAAAATTGCAGTTCTTAATTACCTGTAAATTGAGATTTTTCATCTGTTGTTTGGCCATTAAGATGTCTTTGTTGAATCATTACTTGCACAGATTCTTATGTTTTTTCTACTACTAAATATGTTTGTACCTTATTTATTTGTAAGAGCTTTTTATATATTAAATACATGAACCTTTAGATTAAGTATGCTGCAGTTGTTTTCATAATTTGTCATTTGACTTAATATTTTAAGTATTTTTTGGCCTACAGAAATTAAATTTTTAAATAGATTTCTTAATCTTATCCCTTTATGTTTCTATATTAAGAGCTGATTTTAAGCCTTCTTCACACCCAAATATATAAATATTCACCTTTATCTATTTGAAAAAAGTCTAGCTTATTTTAAACCTAACTATATTTTATACACATTTAAAACCTAACTTATTTTAAACCTTTACTATGCTTGAAGTAATTTCAGTATATTATATGAAGTAAGAATTTGATTTTATTCTTTCTACATGGTAATAGAATATCCCAATATATATCCATTGATCAAATATCAATAATTTGATTTAAATAATCTTTCCTTTAGCACTTATTTTAAATACCCCCTTTATCATATAATGCCTTGTTACACGAAGTGCGACTCACAGAGCAGGAGCATTAGAATCACTTGGGATTTGCTAGAAATGTAGGATCATAGGCTCTACCTCAGACCTACTGAATCGGAATTTGCATTTAAGTAAGACCTCCAAGATTTGCATGTGCATTGTTAAGAAGCACTGGTTTCACTTTCATTCATTCTCAACTCATTTACCAGGTAATTCATTTTCTTTTAGTACAACCTCATTATTTTTTTTAAATGACTATTTTTTTTCTTCTTTATTCTTTGAGATAAACTTTCTAATCATACAGTCACGTTCCAAAAAGGATTTCTTTGAATTTTTTCTTTTTTGGAACTGTACTGGCATGTCATAGATTTTTTAAAAACATGTTCAAGAAGTATACTTCTCTTCCTAATATACTAAAACTTTTTTGTTTCAACCAGGAATAGATCTAAACTTATTGAGAACCATTTCAAGATCCATTGAAATGATTACATAATTTTTCTTTGACTCTTGATGGGACGTATTACACTAAGAGATGGGACATATCACACTAATATAATAAACCACCAATGCATTCCTAAGATAAAATCTATTTGATCATAGTTTTTTAAAAATAAGCTTTTATAATCTCAGGAAACAAACTGAGGGTTGCTGGAGTGGTGGGGGGTGGGAGGGATAGGGCTGCTGGGTGATAGAAATTGGGGAGGGTATGTGCTATGGTGAGCTCTGTGAATTGTGTAAAACTGATGAATCACAGACTTGTACCTCTGAAACAAATAATACATTATATGTTAAAAAAAAAAAGAAAGAAGAAGATAGCAGGAGGGGAAGAATGAAGGGGGGAAATCGGAGGGGGAGACGATGGACTCTGAAAAACAAACTGAGGGTTTTAGAGGGGAGGGGGATGGGGGAATGGGTGAGCCCGGTGATGGGTATTCAGGAGGGCATGTATTGGATGGAGCCCTGGGTGTTATATGCAAACAATGAATCATGGAACACTACATCAAAAACTAATGATGTAATGTATGGTGATTAACATAACATAATAAAAAAAAAGCTACAGCAATGAAAAAAGTAAGTGTTAATAGTTTCTAGTTTTTTCTTTAAGATTGAAAGAATTACAGACAAGTAAGACTGATTTGTAGAACTTTTGTGGTGTGTGTGTGTGCGCACGCCTGTATGTGCATTCATGTATATGCCATTATTGCCAGATTTCATTGTCAGAGTTATGGCTTCGTAACACAAAATTGTGACATTTTTCATCTTTTAATATGCTTTTTCCAGCATTTTGTTATGAAAAAATTCTAACATACACAAAAGTATAGAAAAATTGTATTTGAACACTTGTATAGTTACCACCTAGATCCTACAATTAACATTTTTTATAGTTGCTTTATCCTCTGTCCATTCATATTCCTATCCTTCTATCTATATTTTAATCTATGTTAATTTTATGCTTTTTGAAATAAATTTCACATATCAGTACACTTCCCACTAGCCATGCCAACATGCATTTTACTAAATAAAGTTCAATATTTGTCTACTATTTTTCCCTCCTTATGTAAAATTACATACAATAAGATGCATAAGTCTTTTTTACAAGTTTTTTTTTTTTTTTTTTTTTTTTTTTATATGACAGAGATAGACACAGCGAGAGAGGGAACACAAGCAGGGGGAGTGGAGGAGGGGGAAGCAGGCTTCCCGCGGAGCAGGGAGCCCGATGCGGGGCTTGATCCCAGGACCCTGGGATCATGACCTAAGCCGAAGGCAGACGCTTAACCATCTGAGCCACCCAGGCGCCCCTGCATAAGTCTTTTTTTCTTTTTTTTTTAAGTAGGCTCCATGTGGAGCCCAACAAGGGGCTTGAACTCATGACCCTGAGATCAAGACCTGAGCTGAAATCAAGAGTTGGACACTAAACTGGCTGAGTCACCCAGGTGCCCCAAGATGCATAAATCTTTCTCGTTCCGTTCAATGGGTTTTGACAAATCCATACAACTGTGTAACCAAATCATTCCCTATCAAGACACAGAAGATTACCATCACCCCAGAAAGTTCACTAGTGTCTCTTTTCAGTCATTCCCTGCCTGCCCTCAAGAGGCAACTGCTATTCTAATTTTCTTTCCACCACAGATTTGTTTTGCCTGTTTTAGAATGTCATATAAATGCAGTCATTTAATATGCACTCTTTTTTGTCTCTCACGCTCAGCAAACATTTTTGAAATGCATTCTTGTTGTATGTATAAGTAGTTTATTTTGTACAATTCCTAGCTAATATTTCATTTTTTTGGATATGGTACAGTCTGTCCATTCTTCTGTTGAGAAACACATGGTCTATTTCTATGTTTTGGCTAATATGAATAAAGCTTCTATAAAGATTCTTGCAAAGTTTTTTTTGCGGACCTGTGTTTCCAATTTCTCTTGCAAAATATCTGAGTGGAACAACTGGGTGATAATGTTTAATTTTATAAGAAACTGCCAGGGTTTTTTTTCCCCAAAGTAGTTGTTTTATATTTTATGTTAGTAGTTGTTTTAATATTTACGCTCCTATTAGCAATGTATGAGAGTTCTAGTAACAAACCCTCACCAACACTTGGTGTTGCCAGTCTTTTCAATTTAGACATTCTGGTTAATCTGTAGTAACTAAACTATTTAAGCAGTTAGTATTGGGTATGAATTATATGTCCCTTGGAAGTTTGAGGAATAAATTTCCCCAGAAATGACTAGATGTAACAACATTTTTGGAGTCCATTTTAAAGACAATTTGGACATTCTTGCTTAAGTGTTGTTTTTTTCTTAACTCTTGTTGGGATATATTTTAGTAATTTTTCTTTTCATGGAAAATTATACTTCTAGTCAATTTTTTAGTTTATTGATTTAGATTTGTACATTTTATACTCTCACAGTTTAATCTTTACTGTATTTACTGAATGTAAATTTTTAATTTTTCCTTTCCATAGCCAGACCCAACTAGATTTTTTATCTTTTTAAATATTATTTTAAAATACTCAGTTTTAAAACTTATTTATCAATTACACACTATAAATTAGTGGCTATGGGACCTCTTGTTCCCCCGTTAGGAGAGACCAAGTTTGCATCTATATTAATTCTTAAATATATAACCTAGGATAATTTACTTAAACTTTATAAATCTGTTTTGTCATCTATGATGACAACACAGCTCTGATGTAAAAGGACTATTTTATTACGTGAGACCAATCTCATAAAATAGAGTGCTTTGCAATGTTCAGTAAATGTTAATTTCATTCTAATATGATTATTTTTGCTTTCCTGTTCATATGTTATTTATTTTGCCTTTAACTTTGTATAGTTTCTCCTGGTTTATTTTTTCTAGAATTTTGAACCGGGTGCTTTGTACATTTATTTTTTGTTTGTGACTGGAAGTATTTAAGTCTACAATTTGATCTCATTTTATATATTCTGATTGTCACTTATTTTTTAACTACAATACCTATTTTAATAACCTCTTTAAGAAAGACTGGGGAAGAGGTAGTATGGATTATAACCTTTATTAAAGTAAAATACTCTCTTTGTTTTTTAAAATTGATTTGAATATTAACATTGTAAATTTAATGCACTTCCTATATTGTTTACCCAATATTACTTCATATATTTTCCTTTCAACTTTTTACTATTGTTTTTGTAGGTATATTTTTGAAAACATCTTATATTTGGACACTTTTAATCCTTTTACTTAAAACTTCTAAACTAAACATTTATCTTTTAATGGTTGAGTTTAATTCATTTATATTTTTGCCATAATGGCATATTTATTCTTTCTGCTGTTCTTTATACTTCTTAGTGATTCCCTTAATTTTCTTTTTTTTAAAGATTTTTTATTTATTTTAGAGAGAGAGAGAGAGCACACAAGTGGGGGGAGGGGCAGAGGGAGAGAATCCTCGAGCAGAGTCCCCACTGAGTGCAGAGCCTGATGTGGGGCTTGATCTCACGACCCATGAGATCATGATCTGAGCCAAAACCAAGAGTCAGAAGCTTAACCAACACCCAGGTCCCCAATCAATTTGCATTTTTGTGAAGACTAAAAAGTTTGAGAATTTCTTCAAATATTTGTTAGATATTTAAGTTTATCCTTTTGTGCATATTCTATATTTTTTGCCCATTAAAAAAAAAGATTTCCTATCTTTTTCTTGTTAATTTGTAGAAACTTTTTCTATATTTTAGATTAGATAATAATCAATAGTTTAGGATTCTAAGTATGTCTTCTCCCCAGCTATCACCAGTATGCTAACTTCCTCTTCCATCTCTTTCATTGCACAGAATTCATCAGTTTGGGGCATCGTGATTTTGTGGTTTGTGGTTTTTGGCTCTAGTTTAAGAAACTTTCCTCCACCCACAGGTCACAATCATAATTTCTTAATCTATTATTGCATTCTGGCTGACCTATTACATGTAAGTTTTTATTTCTATGAAGTTTGTTTTTCTCTATAAAATGAGTCAGTCTTCCCAAAGCAATTACTAAGTAAGCCACACTTTCTTTACTGGTTGACAATGCCACATTTTCTGGGCCTGTTTCTGCTCTCTATTCTGTTCCACTGGTTCTCTGTTCTGGGCCAGTATTTCAGTAGTCTTATCACTATGGCTTACTATCTGGTAGGGCAATAAATCCTAGTTTGCTGCTTTTTTCCCCCAATATTGCATGAGCTCCTAATTTGCATTTAGAATTACATATGCATGTAGAATAAGTTTGTTTAATTTCTCAAAAAATTTTGGTCAAGTTTTGAGAATTTGGGGGGACTTGAAATTAATGTGGGGAGAATTCACACCTTTAAAATATTAAGTCATTCTAGGGGCGCCTGGGTGGCTCAATCGTTAGGCGTCTGCCTTCAGCTCAGGGATTGAGCCCCGCATGCGGCTCCCTGCTCAGCAGGAAGCCTGCTTCTCGCTCTCCCACTCCCCCTGCTTGTGATCCCTCTCTCACTATGTCTCTTTCTGTCAAATAAATAAATAAAATCTTTAAAAAAATAAATAAAATAAAACAAAATAAAATATTAAGTCATTCTATATAGATACATGGTCATTCTCTTCATATAATCGTCTTTTTATGTTCTTCTATAGTTTAACTCATTTCTTCTTTAAAAGTGTATGGACCCTTTTTGATTTAATTCCTAGATAGATCTTGTTAATATTATGAATTGTATCTTATTTATTTATTTATTTATTTAGTTTCCTATTTATTTTTAGTTTAGAATAATGTTACTGAATTTTGAAAACTCATTCATCTGGCTCTTTACTTAATTTTATCACTAGATTTTATAGTTTATTGATTCTTGTGGGTTTTCCATGTATTATCATATATCATTTGAAAATAATAACATTTTTGCCTCTTCCCTACCAATACTTACAGTCTCTATTCTGTGTGTATATGACTTAATGCAGTGGGGAAAATATCTCATCCTATATGGAACAGTAGAGATGTAATGATCATCCTTCTCTTATTTTGGTCTTCCAGAGACTGCACCTAAAGTTTCTGTTTTATTTTTTTTATTTTTTTATTTTTTAAAGATTTTTTTTATTTATTTGAGAGAGAGTGAGAGAGAGCACAAGAGGGGGGAGCGGGAGAGGGAGAAGCAGACTCCCTGCCGAGCAGGGAGCCCGATGCGGGACTCATCCAGGGACTCCAGGATCATGACCTGAGCCGAAGGCAGTCGCTTAACCAACTGAGCCACCCAGGCGCCCTAAAGTTTCTGTTTTAATGTGATGTTCTCTCTTGGATTTGTTATGTTGTCTGTATCATATTAAGAATGTTTCATTTTATACTTGATTTTCTGAGTCTATATCAGTGAAATTTCTCTAATAATCTTTCTGCATCTATGAAATAATCACGTGAATATTCCGTCTTTAACATATTAATGAGCTGAGTTAGACTGACAGATTTTTTTTCTGAGGTTAAAATAGTCCTGACTTCGTAGGGTAAGCCCCTTTTATTATGATATGTTAATATTATTATTATTTAACTCTAGATTATATTTAGCTATTATTTTAATTAGAACTTTGTATCTTTGTTTATAAGAGTTATGGGCTCATATCTTTCTTCTTTTATGTACTATCATTATCTGCTTTTGAAATCAAGGTTACAGTAGTCTGTCAAAATGACTTGGTCGGTGTTTCCTTCTTCCCTATTTTCTGAAAGAATTTGTAATAAAATATGGATTACATGTGCATTAGAAATTTGATCAAATTCACCTGTAGAATTTTCTTGGTCAGAGTTTCTTTATTTTAGTGGGAAGAGAGGGATAATGTTTATTGTTCGATTTAATTGTTATTAATTTATTCAAGACTGTATTACTTTTCTGCTAGTTTTTACATCTTATAATATGCAAAAGTTTATCTATCATGTGATTCCAAATGTATTAGCTTATAGTTCTTTGTGGCATTTTATTATATTTTAAATTTCTTTTTTTATTTGTTGTTATTTCTCCTTTTTCATTCTTTTTTTTTTAACATACAGTATAATTTTAGTTTCAGGTATATCTTATTTTGATTTTTAACTTCTCCATCTTGCCATTGTCTATAGTGTAAATTCAAGTAAAAAAATCACTTCTGGCTTTATTTTCCTCTTTCTTTCTCCCTCTTTGTTTTGGTTTGTTTCAATGTCATAGTTTTCTGTCCCTTCCTTCCTGTTTTATGGGTATGGTCTGTTGCTCTTTTTTTTCCAAATTGTTCAGCTAGCCATTTGCCTAATCTGTTTTTAGTGATTATTGTTTTATGATAGCTTACTTAGTATTACATTTTCCTCTAATTACTGCTTTGTCTTTGTTCTGTATTTTTATTGACAATTTTCTTCTTTGCATTAAAAAAATTCCTTATAAGTTATTCTTTAACCTGTGGATTATTTATTGGTGACTTTTAGCTTTAGAGATATGGGATTTTTAAAGATATTCTTCTATTATACATTTTTAATTTATTACACTGTGATCAGGGAATATAACATCCAAAGTGTTGGTTAATCAGAACTAGATGATATCTTTTACATGGAAAATAATGCATGGACTATTTTTATATTTGAAAAGAACTGTATATTTTTCATTTGTTTGGTCAACTTTTTATATATTTTGCATCATATATATTAGTTCAAGCTCATAGATTATTTAATTTAAATCCTTTATAACTTGTTTATTTTTACCTATAGATCTATCAGTTTCTGAGTGAGACATTGATTTCTAACTACAATTGCTCATTTATTTACTTCAGTATATCAGACTTCAGTCACTGTATATATATAAACTCATATAAATCATACTGTGTATATAGGAAGGGGGGAGTATGTTTATGTTGTTAGGTACATATATTTTGATGATCATTATATGTTCTTAATCTACTTTTCCTTTGCCATCATCCTACTTTGTGACTGCGTTGAAATTTTTTTATTGAATCATATATATCTTCATATACACCTTTTCTAATTAAAATTTGTTATCTTTACTTTCTGTTCATATTTGATCATTATATCTGTTTCCACCCCTTTATTTTCAGTCTTTTTGTATATTTGTTCCAAGTATGTCTCTTACTGATAGCATATTACTGTATATATTTTTAAAAAATCCAATCTGAGAATCTGCCTTTTGATTTGAGAATTTGAACTCCTTACATATCTTTTTTACTCTATTAATATCTTTTTATCCTATCTCTCTCAATTTCTATTAAAATCTTTCATTTGATTGCACCTGTCTCTCTTCACCATCACCAAGCCCCCATCCTCCCTCACTGGGCTCTTGTTAATAACGTCTTACCACCCTTGTCACTTCCACACTTGCTCCACCAATGTCTGTCTCAACTCGGAAGCCAACGTCCTGTTAAATGTAAGTCAGATCACACAAAGCCACTCATTGCAAACCAAACCCAACCAGCACCGCTCAGCCCCTTCCCTGGTTTAATTTTTTTCCATAACATTTATCATTCTTAATATTCCATACTCTTTTCTTATCTACTTCATTTATTGCATGTTCCTCTCAATTGGAAGTTAGTATACATGCCATAAGGATTTGTTTAAAGTAATGAAAAATTATAATTACTGACTTATTAGGACTATTTCTGCCATCTTATTTCATATTATCTCCTTACCATACCTTCTTTTTTACCCTTTACTTTTTGCTGAACAGATTTTTTTTTCTATTGGATTGAAAGTTATATATCCTATTTTTATTCTTCTGTTGTTTTCCCTCTAATACGTTTGCCTATGAATTTCTTAAGCTTATAAATCTTTATCATTTCCCCAATATTAGAGAAAAACCTGAGCATGATCTTCTACCTCTCTGGTCTCCTTTTTTTCCTCACTGGTCTTATTTTTACCATGTTAGAATTATCTAGAATTTTAGCCAAGAGTATATTGTATCGATAAAAGTAAAATTTACTTAGCCTTTTATTTACTTAATTCTCTACATGGTTTTCAGTGTCTTCTTGATTTATTTTCCCTTTCACTGGAATACTGCCTCCAAGATTGTTTTCATAAAAGGTTTTGTGAGCCTGACATTACACTTACACATGTTCACATCTCAATAATACTTGAGCTGGGTAAAACATTGTAGGTTCAAGTTTCTCTTCATTTAACACATTGTAGTGATAATCCAATATCTTCTTGGATTACTGTTACTATTGAACAAACTGATGGTATTGTTTCTTGTCCATTTGTAGGTGAATTGCTCTTTTTGTATCTGAAAATTTTCTCTTGGTCTTTAGTGTTCACTTCGATATGTCTAGTTGTAAGTTGTATATGCCCTTTCCTGTACCTTGTCTCTGGACCCCTCTAAGAGCAAACTCAGAGGCCATATACATACTACTATAATTATCCAATTATTTCTGGGATCCAGAGCCACTGTGATGTCCTCCTATGTCCAAGCTAGAGTGGAGCTAGTGCTACTGGGTTGTGTAATATTCTGCCATGGGAAATGTGAGAAAACAAAAAGAGCAGAACTAAAATGTCATCCCTTATTGATCACTTGTTATGATGGTCAGCCCCTTTACATTCTAGTAAAAACTTTGTCCAGGACCAAACACTTCTCACTCCAGAAGTTTCTTCCAGTTTTTATATTAATTGCTCTAACCCTTCAACTTCCTTTCATCTTTGTGGCATTCCCAGGATTGGGTTTAGTTAAAGAGGCAGAAGACCTCTTCCATCTTCTGAAGACAAACCTGGAAATTTTCTAAGTTTTTATAAATTATCTAACAAATTAGAAGGTATATTCTTATAGGATCTGCTAGTTTCCTGCCATCATAACCAGGAAATCAGAGATTGTGTTAATCTCCATCATGCTCTAACAATCAGTGTCTCCATTAATCTTGCCTTACCAAGCAAGGGTGTCTTTCAATTCAGGAAAGCCCTCTCTTCTGAACCTCAGTAAGTCTCCTTTGGACATCGTGATAACAGGGCTATTAGATACATATTAAGAGGTGTGCTTTCAGGTATTGCAGCCAATGACCCTCTCACGGCTCATGGTCTCCTTGCTTTAAGAGATGGATTCTCTAAGGAGTTCAAACAATGTTGACATAAATTCTTGTTACGTATAGTTACTTCTTAATTTTAGATTGTGCGAGTTCAATGTACTTGACTGTAATGACTGGTAAGTCCTCTGTTGATATAACTTATTCTCTTCTACTTTCTTTTAAACACCTGTAGTAGCTTCAACATGGGAAGATTTTTTTTTTAAGATTTTATTTATTTATTTGACAGAGAGAGACATAGCGAGAGAGGGAACACAAGCAAGGGGAGTGTGAGAGGGAGAAGCAGGCTTCCCACCGAGCAGGGAGCCCGATGTGGGGCTCGATCCCAGGACCCTGGGACCATGACCTGAGCCGAAGGCAGACGCTTAACGACTGAGCCACCCAGGTGCCCCAATGGGAAGATTTTTAAAGATAAAGTATTTTATCATGTTTTTCAGCTAAGGGGAAAATGCTGAAAAATCAAGTGTCTTAGTAAAAGGACAACTCACTTAGGGTACTGCTATAGAACAGTTTGAATAGTAAAAACTAAATTGATAAAAAAAAAAGGATCAAGAGTGAGAAAGTGAACTATTTTTCTGCTTCTCCAAATTCAAGACTTCACTATGTAGTTTCTAAATATTTTACTCAAGTATTGCAACTCCCCAAATAAGGCACACCAACACTCAAATGAAAGTGTAAAAATAAAAGCTAATCTAAAATGTTATTTATTAAGATTGAAAGTTTCTCCCCAAGATCAGGAACAACACAAGAATGGCTGCTTTTCCGACTTCTATTCAATGCTGTACTTCTATTCAACACCTAGTCAGGGCAATTAGGCAAGACAAATAAATAAAAGTGAAGTTAGGCAGATTGGAAAGAAAGAAGTAAACCATCTCTATTTGCAAGTGACATGACCTATAGAGAAAAACCCTAAAAAATCCACACACAAAATATAGCTAATAAATCAGTTCAGCAAAGTTGCAAGATATGAGATCAATATACAAACATCAGTTGCATTCTATACACTAGAAATGAACAATCTGTAAGTGAAATTAAGACAACAATTCCATTTGCAATAGCATAAAAAAGAATAAAACAAATGGGAATAAATTGAAACAAAGAAGTGTAAAAGTTGTACTTGAAAACTACAAAACATTCTCGAAAGAAATTAAAGATCTGAATAAATGAACATCCTGTGGGGGTGCCCGGGTAGCTCAGTCAGTTAAGCGGTTAAGCGTGTGACTCTTGATCTCAGTTCAGGTCTTGATCTCAGGGTCATGAGTTCAAGGCCTGCAGTGAGCTCCACGCTGGGTGTGGACCTTATTTAAAAAAAAAAAAAAGTCAAAAAAAGAAAAAAAAAAGAAAAATACAACCTGTGTTCATGGGTTAGAAGACTTAATGTTGTTAATGTGGCCATCTTTCCCCACATTGATCTAAAGGTTCAGCACAATTCCCATCAATATTCAACTGTACTTTTTGGAGAACTGGACAAATGATTCTAAAATCCATATGGAAATTCAAGAAACCCAGAATATTCAAAATGATTGTAAATAAAAAGTTTGGAGGAATCACAATCTAACCTTCAAAACTTACTAGAAAGTTACAGTAATCAGAACTTCTAGTGTGGTAGTGGTATAAGAATAGACATATAGACTCATGGAATAGAATTGAGAGCCAAAAATAAATCCAGGTGTTCATGGTCAATTGATTTTCCACAGTGTGCCAAGACCATGCATTAGGAAAAGATAGTGTTTTTGACATGTGTGCTTGGGACAACTGGACATTCACATGCAAAAGAATGAAATTGGACCTCCACCTCACCCTATGTATAAGAAGTAATTCCAAATGGATCTAAGATCTAAATGTAAGAGCTAAAAGTATAAAAGTGTTAGAAGTAAAAATGGGTATAAATTTAAATCACCTTGGATTAGGCTATGGTTTCTTACATATGACACCAAAAGTGTGAGCAACAAAAACAAAATAGATAAATTGGACTTCATTAAATTAAATACTTTGTGTCTCAAATGACACTACCAAGAAAGTGAAAAGACAATCCACAGTTTGGGAGAAAATATCTGCAAATCATATAACTGATAAAGGTCTAGTATTCAGAATATATAAAGAATGCTTACAACTTAACAATAAAAAGACTAATAATTCAACCAAAAATGGGCAAAGAATCTGCACAGACATTTGTAGAAAGAAGATATAAAAGAAATGAATAAGCACATGAAAAGATAATCAATATCATTCATCATTAATCAAAACCACAATGAGATACCACTTCATACAAACTAGGATTGGTAATGATAATTTTTTTAAAAAGAAAAAAATACAAGTGTTGATGAGAATTTAGAGAAAGTCAAATGCTAATACACTGCTGGTAGGAATGTAAAATAACTCAGTCATTGCAGAAAACAATTATGTAGTTCCTCAAAAAGTTAAACACAGAATTACTAGATGCTCTAACAATTCTACTCCTAAGTATATACTCAAGAGAAGTGAAAACATATGTTCACCCAAAAACTTGTGACAAATGTTTGTAGCAGCATTATTCACAATAACCACAAGGTAGAAATAGCCTAAGTGTTTGTTGACCGATGAACAAATCAACAAATGTAGTATGTGTATACAATGGAATATTATTCAACCACAAAAAAAAAGTTACATTAAATGATACAACATGGATGAACCTTGAAAACTTTATGCTAAGCAAAATCAGCTAGATGCAAGAGGCCACATGTGAGAAAACAAACAAATTCTCACACACAGAAAATAGATTAGTGGTTGTCAGAGGATTGTTTATGTGTGGGTAAGGTGTGATTGGGATGGAAGGCTGATGGATAGGGGTTTTGAGGGGGTTGATAAAATGTTCTGGAATTAGGTAATGGTGATGATTATATAATGTAGAGACTGGGCTAAAAAATACTAAAATTGTACAGTTTAAAACTGAATTTTATGTTATGTGAATTATATAAATTAAAAAAAAACTTTTTAAATATGATTAATTTTGTGTTGTACAATTATTTACAGTCATCTTTTCCATCACTACATCTATTACTATTTTAAATTACTTAAGAGCTGGAGTACCTGTTTATTTTTAAGAATGTCCCTATCTCAAAGCACACTACTTAAAACCAACTCCCCACAGTCTCATTTTTCATTTTCAGAGAATAGCTTTTCAATTCTGCCTGAACAATGTGTATATAGACTCCAAGTTCTTTAAAGATGCCACAAATATATGTGCCCTTATTAAAAATTCAATGATTCTAAGTATCTAAGTATTTATTTTCTGAATGGTTATTGGTAAGTATCTAAATAACTTGCAGTAAAATGTTTCTTATCTAGTTTATTACCAAAGGCACTATTAAAATAAGATTCCTACATGGTGATGGAATGAGAGGAGTCATGTCACTTTCTCCCATTTGATTAAGAAACAGATTCACATTCTGAACCACTAAAGATTTAAAAAAGAAAAGAAAAAAGTTTTAAACAATTAAGTTGAAAAAGATAAATGATTTATTGGTAATAGTAGCTCAACTTTGCTCATTTTCACTAAGGTAGAGTTTCTTACTTAGGGACACCAATAGTTAAATATATTGGGGTAAAAGCTAGAAGATGGTAAAATTTCGCTCAAATTTTGACCCAAAAGTATCTACCTACCTGTCCAAGAACAAATTTTTGTTCTTCCCTTTACCCAGAAAAACCTAAAGCCAGATGAAATACATCACTTTTCCAGGGCTTCCCATCTTAGGAAGTAGCATGACACAGTCCCCCCCTCCCCCATGTCTTGCTCTCTTCTACCAACTCTATTCAGTCCAGCAGTGTAGGGTGCATTCATTGCAATTTGACTTTTAAGCATGATGTGAACACCCTTGCAGTGAGGAGAATTTCTCATTGCTTGGGTCATTGTGGGAAACAGCCCATCATCTGAGGATAGAAGCTAAAAGAGGGTAAATACTCTCTTTCCATGTTCCCAAGGCCATCAGGGCACTGGCCCATAAATTAGACTCAGGTAAGTGGATGCTGCTGCAGGGTCTTTGATTTTTGATATGTAAAGATGCAAAGATGCAAAAGCAGTGTGAGATTGTCCACAATAGCCATGGTTGAATTGACAGTCCAATGTGCTGTTCTTACCAGCCTATTCCTGTGAAGTGACTTTGGCTGTGTTCTTGGCCATCTATTCTTCTTTTGTTCTCACATGTTTCTCAAGCTCAGTTTTCAATTTTTCCTTCAATTCTGCCAGCTTCTTGATATCTTTCTAATAAATTCCTTCTGGAGTTGGTTTCTGTTATTCTCAACCAAGAACCTTAATCATTACAATTCTGGGGTTGGTTTCTTCTTCTGGAGTTGGTTTCTGTTGTTCTCAACCAAGAACCTTAATCATTACAATTGCTAAATACTGTTTTGTTTTGTTTTTTATATACTATCAGTTTTACTTCCTAATTAATTTTGAAACCATCCACTTGACTCAATCATACTCACTACCAGCCAACTCCAAGATACAGGACCTTCCTTTACCAACTCAGGTTCCTAACTTTTTTAGCCATAGCCAAGCCTTTTGGAATCTGTTTCCACATTGTGGCTAGAGGGAACTCTTGAAATCATAAATTGATTATTTCACTCTGCTTACATCCTTCAATGGCTTCTTCTTCTTGAATTAAAGGCCAAATCCCAGCATGGTTTGGTCTCTACCTACTTCTCCTGCACCAACTTAACCCTTTACTCTCTGTGCTCCAACCTCACTGACTTTCAATTTTTAGGTGAATCATGCTGCCTCCTGCCCAGGACAATTACTTGGAATTTATTCTCATTCACTCAATAAATATTTGAGAGTGCCCTTTCCACCTAGCTAATTTCTACTCAACTTAAAATCAAACTCAAACATTCTTTTACTCCTCAGTGCAAGCCCGTTTTCTTTCTCATAAACCCCTGTTCTTTTTCTTGAGAGCCTATGGGCAACATTTGTAATTGTATAGTCTCCAGTGTGATTTTATGATTGTCTGTCACCGTCACTGGCCTGTAAAGCTATGGATGATCAGGAATCATGTCTATCTATTTTTACTTCCTCTGCATGTCCAGTATCCAGTACAGTACCTGGAAACTAATAAATATTCTATTAATACAGCTTACATAAAATGTTCATCAAACAATACATTGAATATGATTTAGATTAAAGGGTATTAATATATTTCTAAAGTTGAATATATATAGTGTAATTCCTTTTTGGGGGGGATCCTCCTTTGCTAAATTTTGTGGCTTATTGTTAGATTTCTAGAAATAAATGTTTCCCTGTTGTCTGTGCTCTCATTCATGCTTCTTTTGCTACATTAATTCTTGCACCGTACTTCTCACAGAAAGTATGTTTGAGATCATGTATTTTGACTTTATTAAAGTTTCTCAATTTAAAGCCAATCATCTTAAATTTCTTCTAAAGATTTCTAACCTGACCTTTCACTAAGAAAAAAAGTGCATATCTGAAGAAAAAAAAAATGGCAGTCTTCTTCCTATTGAAGATTCTTTGTCCAAGCTTGACATATAGAAATATTCTTCCTCCCTCTGAATTTTACTTAGTCATAAGTTTTTAGCTTGACTTTCAATAATAAGAGCTGACAGACATTTAATGCCGAGAAAAATATGAATGGTTGTTTCCAAATAGCACACCGTTCTTTGGGAAAGATCACTTGAAATATCAAATTTATCTCAGCTCCATTATCAGTTGTTCTGAAAGTCTCCTTTGGGTCATTCATCTTTGGGATCATTGTTTAGATCCATATATTGGCATTTAGACAGGTGGGACAGATGGACGATATCTAAAAAAAAAAAAGCACATGTATAAAAATGCACTCATTATACCCCTACTAAAACATTTATGATAAAGGAAGTAAATTTAATGTGTTCATTTTAATAATAACTTTAAAGAATTCATGTTTAATTAAAAGTGATATATAAATCATGCTGTTTGCTGACACTATTGACTGTGCTGTTCCCATTCTGCCAAACTTAATATAAAATTAATTGTTAATTTTCAGGCCAGTGGCCTGCTCTTCACCAAGACATATGCTGATTGTTTAGACATGAGTCAGTGAAATATTAAACTTCATAATTGAGGTCTCTCTGTGATGCCTTAAAGTAATTCTCAATATCTGACACTACTCTCAATATGTAAGTTTTCCCCTTTAAACACTGAAAAGAATGTTTTGAAATATAACTTTCAAGACATGTTATGCATCAAGTCTACTTCACATTCAGTTGAAAGGTTACTATTTCAGTAAAGTGCACTCAGCATTTAAGAGTACTGTGACCTTGTAGGGTGGCAAAGAAAGGCTTATCTTTTGCACAATCACACACACAACTGTGGACCAATCTAAACTTTTGTCACTTTATAATGCTCTGGGTTAGTCTGACCTTACATAAATAAATATAGCATTTCAACAGCCTTTCCCATGCCTCTTCTGGACAGAACTTCAAGCTGAAACAGCCACCAAACTCCAAAGTAAGTGATGATTAGCTTAGGGAGTACTTGGCTCTATCTTCAAGGTTAACATGACCTCGAATAACAAAATGATATTACTTACTTATATTGTATGCATTCCATGCACTGTTAGGTTAATGGCTATTTCATTTAGGAAGGAGGCTAGACTGAAAAACTTGACCAGTAAATGTTTCTATGACATTGCCCTCCTTGAACCAGAGTCTCCAACCTTACTAAATGGCTTTTTATTTCTATTATGTGTTTGCTTGGTAATAAGGCACACTGAATCTTTCATTAAATAGAAATACAATTCCATTTCTTCAGGTAAATGAAAAGCATTATTTTCCAATATTTTCACCCAATGAGTGACAGTACAGAGACCTTACCTTCTCATATCTCTACAGCATCTCCACAGAACATTTCAACTCACTTAACTAGGCTAGTGTAGGACCTTCTCTTATGCCAACCACATTCTGGCCTCTGTGCTCCTATCATTCTCATTAGTTGGCATAAGAGAAGGTCCTACACTAGCCTAGTTAAGTGAGTTGAAATGTTCTGTGGAGATGCTGTAGAGATATGAGAAGGTAAGGTCTCTGTACACATTCTGGCCTCTGTGCTCCTATCATCCTCATTACCTGGGATATCTTCTTTCCACCTGACATTTTCCTCTCTGCCATCTGTAGATATGCAACACTTTTCATGATTTTCTTTGTACCTCATTATCATGATTGACAAAGCCTATGTTGGGAAACACCACCATAGCTGCATGTAAACAGAGTTTCTTATGCTTCTCAGAAATTCAGCTCTAAACCTCCTCATTTATCTTTTGCTCAGGAAATCAAGTTGGAATATGAATGAGAATGTAGTTATTATACACCATAAATTCAATCTATTGTTTTCAATGAAACAACTGGCAAGGTTTTGTAAATTATTTTTAGCAGCAAATTATTTATAGCCCACGTCATAAGTAGTGTATCATGACATTGGTTGGTTGAAAAGCACTGACCCAGTCAAATTCAATCCTGCTTATTTATCAAGGCCCAAGTCAGACCCACTGTAATTCAGAGCATATACATTCATTTGTGTATTCATTCACTGAAGAGTTATTCATTGCCTAGACCAGACACTGTACAAGGTACTGGGGCTATAAAGACGGATGGAAAAAGTCCACATTCTCAACATGAGCAGGCTGCACTCCCGAGTTCTTCTTTTGTGACAGATACTTCTAAAACTTTTGAGTTGAGCTTATATGAAACCTCAGAATCCTTCTGAACACAGATCTTCAAGCAATTACTAGCAATCTATTAGATAGAGCTTAGAGATACATATTTCCACTATAGCTAAACAGACAGACATGTAAATAAATAATCGGTAAAATATCAGTTGTAGAGTCAGATAAATATTATACGAGCAAAAATTTAACGCCTACTCATTAATTTAAAATGTACAATTTTCATAGAGCACCACTGGCTTCTGTGTGAGAGTCAAAGAAATAGTCTCTGACTAGAAGGAATGAAGAATTTAGAAAGGGAGATAAAATGCATACCCGAACAACAGGAGTACAAAATGAATATCCTTACAGATAGAGTCTCCATACATTACTTCCATTTTCTCTTTTCCAAGTCATTATTTAACCCTACTGCACTCTGACTTCTGACTTACACCTGGATCTCAGTCTTCCTGGCACCAGCAATCACCTCCTAATTTCTAGGGACAAAGAACTCTTTAAATCCTGCATTTTATTTGATCCTTTTCATAGAATTTAATATTGTGGATTATGCTCTTTTTGAAAATGGTTCCTCTGTTTCTAAACACTGTACTTCTGGTTTCCCTCTTACCTCTCTGACAATTTCCATTCAAACATGTTTTGTATTTTTCCTTCTTCTACTTCTGATATTTGTTGTTCTTCACGATCCTCCAGTCTCCTCCCCCTCCTCTTGAAATATTATACTTGGTGTATTTTCTCCAGTGTCAGGGTGGCTACACCGAAGAACTCCAGTAGACACCATTCATTTCACAGTCTAAGTGAGTGATGTCTCTAGCATTGTACAGGGCACAATCTGCATGGCTGAACACAGACTAGCAATATATCTCTGGTCTAGGGCCTCCAAGTCTTCTTTCCTGATTTCTTGTCCCTGGTTGATTTCATCAGTTGCATGAAGTAGCCACATGTTTAATTTTACCTGTATAATCACACTCAAACCTCTATCTCCAGTCCTAAAAACTCCAAAGTTCCAGATTTGTGTTTCTAGTTTTCTATCAGACATCTCTACCTGAAGTTGTAGAGGTTCCCATTTAGATCACGTTCCAAGCTGTACCCATCATCTAAGTCTTCACACCTGATCCCCATACTCTATTACTATTTTAGCTATGAATGTCATCATTTAGCTATGAGGACCCTTTATTCCTCAAGCTAGAAGTTTAGGAGCCAGCTTTGACTTCTCCCATTCTCTCCATCCAAATCCAATCAATCATTATGTCTTGTCAAGTCTAATTCTGAAATCTTTCAAATCTGTCACTTCTTACCCATTCCTCCATATTTTTATATATAGGCCACAAGTGGCCTTCTCCACCTTTCATGTGAGTCAATCTAGCCTTAATGAGCCTCGATGTCACTAATTTTTTATGCCTATCCACTTTTTTGATTATTCTCACTATTTTCTGAAAACCTGTCTTTACTTCCATTGTTTTCTTTATCTGAGTGATGTTTCTTATCAGTCTTAACACAAATATAATTTCCAAGGTTCAATTCAAATGTTTCTCTCTTTAAAACTTTCACTGATCTTTTCCTAGTCTGATTCTCCTCCATAAAATATTACCAATTCTCTTCTTCTGGTTCCCATGGTGTTTTATTCATGTTACTAGTAAACCTTTGCTAATAATCACTACTTGCAAAACACTTGTTATTTTTTATTAGACAGGAAATTCCTTCAGGCAGGAACCAGGAGTCTTATTCATCTATGTATCTTTAGAATATAAATAAGTGATTAACATATAGAAGATAATAAATTTGGGAGGGGATTAAACTGTACTCTTTTATTTTTTTAATTTAATTTAATTGTATTTTATTATTTTATTTTATTTTTTATTTTTTTAGAGAGAGAGAGAGCATGCATGCAAGTGGGGGTGGGGAGGGCAGAGAAAGAGGGAGAGAGAGAATCTTAAGCAGGCTCCATGCCCAGCGCAGGGCCTGATGCAGGGCTCCATCTCACCCTGAGATCATGACCTGAACCCAAATCAAGAATCAGATGCTTAAGCAACTGAGCCACCCAGGTACCCCTGAACTATATTCTTAACATTTAAAGACCTGAACAGTTTTGTTTTATTTTTTATAGTACTAGGAAATTCTCATCAACCCCCTTCAAAAAAAACAAAACAAAACAAAACAAAACAAAAAAACCCCATACATATTTTAACGCAAAATGTTTGGGAGTGCTATTTATGAAAGTAAGGGGAAATTGAAAAAAAGATAAAATTCATGTATAGTTCCTGAAACTCACAACTGCCATTAAGCGACAGTGATTTGAGGTGGTATTACTTATTTTGTCTATTTGCGACTCTTAATAATTATAAGGACAGAAAGGTGATTTTGACTCCTGTAACTTTACTTGCTTCTATTTTATACTCTCTTCTGCTTGGCTCCACAATTTTGAAAATGCAGGACTCAATACACACAACTTATGCCTTAAATATACCTTTTAATGAATAAGTAATATTTCTGAACATACACATACTTTGTCAATCCAGCCTTTTATTTTGTTCCTGAAAATGGATCAGGAAAAATGGATCATCTATCAATTCCAGGTGTTTCTAGAGCAGAATGCTTTTCTTCTGCTAAGTCTAGACTTGCCCTCATTCCACTTGTCCAATTCTGCTCCTTGAACTTTCAGCCTTCCTCAACTCTACTTTTGCTTGTCTCAGTCTTCAACTTGGTTCAGTTCTCATTCTATGTTTAAGCAATATTTATATCTTCCACAGTTGCTTTCTTTCATTTGGTTTATGCAAGTAGAGTTCAAGGAGCGGTAGAAGAAAGATTGAAGTGAGATGCCTCTAGCTTAGGGCACAAGGTAGAGGGGAGAAACGTGGAGAGTGGATCTGGAGGAGCAAATGGGAGGCGGGCAGCATAGCTAGTTTGAAGGACCCAAGGAGGCCAGCATGTCTGGACTTTAGTGAGTAAATGGGAAAACAGCAGGAAATGAGAACAGTGAGATACAGTGCCAGATCATGTAGGGCCTTGTATCCATAACACGGATGTTGTAGTTTCTTCTGAGTGATATAGGAAACCATGGCATGTTTCTGAGCAGAGGAGACACCAAGGATACAAACAGGAAGACCATTTGGGAACTACTGCAATAATCCAAGTGAGAGATGATGGTGACTTGGACTAGAGAAATTGTGGACAGGGTAGTATGACTAGGGTCAGACTCTGCATGCATTTGGAAAGGAGAACTGTCATAGTTTACTTATGTTGATTGTGAGAGATAGAGAGGATCATCAAGGAGGACTCCAGAGTTGGTGACAGATAGAATAGAGTTGCCATTTATCAAGATGGGAAAGACTTCAGAAGGAGTAAGTTTCAGAAGGCACTTAGGCATCTAGATGAGATGTCATATGGGAACTTGAAGGAAGTTGGATCTAGGGATATAACGTTGTCATTACTCAGAAATAGAAGTTATATAAAGCTATGGGACCAGGTATGATCAGCCAAGAATTAAGTATAACTGAATAACAGTACCCTAGCACTGACTCCTAGGTAATTCTAGCATTTAAATTTTAGTAATGCAGGGAGCATCTGGCAAAGAACACTGAGAAGAATATGTTATCAGAAGGATTGCACTGTGCATTGAGTATAATTGGATGGTATAAGCTGAAAACAATTTGAGTTAAAAAAAAAAAGCCTACACTAATAGTGAGATAAAATCAGAATATGAGAGTCACTGATATATTTCATTATCGTGGGAAAATTTAAAAGGGGCAGAAATAAAGCTGATGACATTTGGGTGGTGATTAAGACATAACTTTGGTATTATTACTTTTGAATAATATACTCAAGTTAGTTGTTAGATTATTCAACACTTTTTATCTAATTTTTGAAAAAACAGTTTGATCAAGAAAATATCTTGAACATAACCTGACCCCAAAACTGTATGTATTTAATTTTACTTACTAATTAATTTGCTTTCATATTACCTACCACCTTTGACAATAGGAAACTATTTGGAGGGCTAGTTCTTTTTTTTTTTCTTAAAGATTTTATTTGTGTATTTGACAGAGAGAGAGATAGCGAGAGCAGGAACACAAGCAGGGGGAGTGGGAGAGGGAGGAGCAGGCTTCCCGTGTAGCAGGGAGCCCGATGCGGGGCTCGATCCCAGGACCCTGGGATCATGACCTGAGCCAAAGGCAGACACTTAATGACTGAGCTACCCAGGCGCCCCTGGAAGACTAGTTCTAAAATTGTCCACGTGTATCCTCGAAACAGAATAAAGGTTGCAAAGATGTTTTCTTGTAAGTAACAAAGAGCATTTATGAGATTCTGCCACTTTCCAGGATATGACGGCAGAATAATGGCCTTCAAAGATATTCACACTGTACTCCTAGGAACCTATGAATATGCTACCTTACATATGACAAAAGAGACTTTTAGGAAATGAATAAGTTAAGGACTTTGAGATGGGGGGGGGATATCCTGAATTATCCGGTTGAACTCAATATAGTCATTATGAGTCCTTAAAAATCAGAGAACTTTCCTGGCTATGGTCAGAGAGATGTAAACTTGCTGACTTTGAAGTAAAACCCCACGTTGGGCTCCATGCTGGGTATGGAGCCCAATTAAACCAACCAACCAACAAACAAGCTTGCTGACTTTGAACACAGAAAAAGTGGGTCCTGAGTCAAGAAATGTGGGTGGTCTCTAGAAGCTGGAAAATGGTAGGAAATAGATTCTTTCCTAGAGTCTTCAGAAAGGTATAAAGCCTTACCAACACCTTGATTTTATCCTAATGAGGTCTTTGTCCAACTTTTAACCTAGAGAAATGTAGGATAATTAATTTGCATCATCTTAAGTCATGAAGTTGGTGGCAATTTGTTATAGCTGTGATAGGAAAACTAATACATAATGTCATGATTTAAAAAAATTAAAATGCCATTGAATTATGCCATTTGAATGAAGAAACAACCACAATGGTGGATTTTAAGATTTTCTAAAAATTGAGAAGCAGTTTCCTTCCTCATATTCAAGTGCAGATGTGTATGCAACAGCCTGAACTCATTCACTATACCCTACTGTCCTGAGCCAGAGCTACTTATCTTGTAGATGAAGGAACAGAAGCTCAAAGATTAAATGCATTCATAAAATCACCCAAGTAATCAGAATGTTCCCAGTCCTAAAACCCATCTGCATCCCACCCCAGCACATTGCCTTAGGCTTTCAATATTCCCTTGTCCATATATGCTTATAAAATTCAAATAAGCCTGGAAGTAGAATGGTTATTCACAATTTCCTTTTGACTGCCTGATTTCCTTTTGGGCTTCCGCAGTTCGGAAGCGGGTACATTTGCATGGTCATCTTAACACGAGAAAGGAACAAACCAGTATAGTCTAATCATAGTTGCCTGCTGAAGTCAAACAAAATTGTTTGGCTTCTGAAAGTTTCTGCATTTCACAAGCAAAAAATTTTAAGGAAAGAGCAAAACCAGTGATTTGTTGTTAAAAAAGAAAGTACATATCAATCATGTTGAAAGATGACAATCAAATCTCTCTTCTGTGTTTCCTGTCCCTTTATTTTTTTGCCAGCAGGGAAGGGGAAATGATCAGGGCATCAGATGTAAGTTGCTCATAAAACTAATTAACAGTTCTTTGGAGAGCTGTACTAGCCTCTGTCTTCTGTCCAGTTACTGGCAGGAAGCTGGGTGACCAGGTGGTTTTCTGGTGCTACCCCTTTGCCAAGGGCTGCTGGAACTTGGAAAAGGGCTTTAACTCCTCTCTTCTAGATCCTAAACCTCTCAACCCAGGTTTCTTTTAGTCCCCTAAGCCTCCTTCCCAAGGCTAGGTTTGATCATGGAGAATCTAGTATAAGGCAGCACATTAATACTACCTCTTGAGTTCTCAGGTTCAAATTCAGTAAGTTGTATTGCAACCTGGCTATCTTGCTTTTGCAGTAAGAAGCCTAGCTCATTTTTATTAATGGATAATGGACTTACCTAGGAGATGTTTGAGGAATTGCAAAGATCAAGTCAGAGTCCTTCTCTCTTGGTTGTGTCTTACTGTTCTCCCTGGTGGAAGTGGCTTGTATTTCATTGCAGGCAGAGCCCTGAAGGACTGTTAATTTCCTGTATCTAACGAGCATCCAAAATTCAACAAAAGAAGTAGCTGGAAGTGAGGCATTTGATAGTAAGGAAGTGAGAATATTTGTTTGCTTGGGCTATGAGGCAAGTTCAAAAATGGAGGCTTTTGTTTTCTGAAACCGTGATGAGCCGCTCTGGTTTCATGTCGAACATCAGGGTTCCATGCAGGATGTAAACATTTCCCGCTGGCCAAGTCTGTTCCTATAATGGTAACCCCATAGGTTCTGTGCTACTTGCACAATAATTGTGCCAAGAGTTCCTGTAGTCAACAGGGGAGGTTAGAAGTCAGTCTGGCTTCACAGCTGTTTTGGTAAGAATTGGCTTTCCAGCCGCTCTGGAAACGTGCAGTGGCGCTCCTCAGACAAACATTAATCAGTGGTCATCATCTTCCGGGGACATTGTGGAGTTGTCTGGAAGAAGCTGGTAACATGCCTCTCTGTGTACATATATAGTGGTGGGGTGTGTAGGGGTACTCATGGACATAAATTTTAAGAGGGCCATTATTGAGTATAAGGTCACTATAGAGTTTCATTTTATAATTTGTGCAGGCACACATTAGGGTGAAAGTGAACAGGAACTGAACGTTTAAACAGCGAGTCTTATTTTCCTCTGACTTACAGGGTAAGTTTAGAAATGGTTTATCTTCATTTTTGATCACTCTCAATTTGGCACTGGTTCCCGACACTTTAGTCTTCATTTTCTCATTTCTCCAGTCTCTCTTTCAAATAGTTATTGATTTATAAACAAATAGGTAAGTGCAAGGAAGATGGAGAGACTTTGATTGAAAGCAATCCTGTGGTGAAAAGAAGAAACATTTTGCCTTTAGAGAAACCCCCTCTAATGGAGCTGTTTAATGGGTTTGGGTTTTCGTACTTCAGGTCTTAAATGGGGGCTCTGTCCATTCCCTTACAGTTTCCCTAACTTGTGCCCAACAGATAGTGTGAGCTGTCTTTGATGAACCCACTTTAGAGCTTGCTCTGTGATCTAGATCACAGAGTTGACTTTGAGAATTATGTTCTCTCCCTTGATAAAGGTAGCCAGAAACGGCAGAACAAAAGTAGGAGATTTTAAAAGTACTTGAAAGAGAAGATACCCCATGGGCTTTTCTGCCTAATAAGGTGTGCTCTGCACATCTCTTCTCAGGAGACAGAAGAGAGCTTTAAAAAGAGGATAGGGTATAGATATCACCAATATTTTAGAGATACCATGACATTCTAAGGATAGACAAAAACAGATTTTTTTTTTTAACTGTAATGGGACGCACAATATAAATGGTGAAAGTTGCATTTTTTTCAGGATGAATTATCCAAGTCCCTTGATTTTTCTGGAAGAACAGACCTTGATTTTTCTGGAAGAACAGACATGAGAAGATGTGTGTACAGGAGCCTTTTTAGAGAAGTAAACCTGATAAAGCAGCTTCAGGGTATTCTCTCCTACTACCCTTACCCAAAAAATGAATGAGGAACAAAATATGTAGTTGTGTCCGCACAGATGAGGGTTTTTAACAAGAGATAATAAGATTAAAATCTTCCATCAAAAAAGAGTTTTTAAATTGACAATCATTCAACATATATGCTAAAACATCCTGTGTGTTATAGTCATCGATGAATATTGCTGAAGATGAATCTTCCCTGGGTCTAAAAGGCATAGTTGTTTGTAAATAACATTTCTCGTTCATGGCAAAAAAATGTAAGTCCCTCGCCTTGATATAAAGTTTAACATCTGACGATATGATAGCCCCTAGTTACATGTGACTACTGAACATTAGAAATGTGGCTAGTCTGAATTGAGATATGCCATAAATCTAAAATACGCATAGGATTTCAAATTGCAAAAAAATGTAGAAAATAATATTTTTATATGGATTACATGTTACAATGGCAATAATTTGGATATATTGGGTTAATACAAATATTATTAAAATGAATTTGTTTCACTTTTTAACTGGGTTATTAGATAATTTAATTTAAAATTACAGGGGTAGCTCACATGACCCTTCTACTGAGCAGCCCTGACCTAGAGGCCAGTCCTGAATATTTGTATCTCTACAACATCATGCACTGAAGTGGCTTTAAAAAAATAAAGGAAACAAAAGAAATTTCAAACCGTAAGGATGAAACAAAGATGAATAGAGTTTAACTTGGATATGTGGGGAAGAAAGTCAAGAGAGAAGTGGGAGAATAGAGTTAGGGGATCCAAAAGATTGGCACCATCAGGGAACAGGGGAAGATGATGAAACACGAATGTAAAATATCAAGAATACCACAGCACACACACACACACACACAAACACACACAGACACTCGACACACAGGACTGCCATCCTCATGCTTTGTCGCCCTGGTCCACCTGCCCATCTCTTCCTTGATTTCCAGCCAAGTTCATCAAGGTCAGGAATTTTTGCACCTTTGCTCATGAAATGTCTTCCTGCAACTTTCGGTGGGGACTCGCTTGAATGATATAAGCTGTTATTATTAAATATATCTCCAGCTTTTTATATCTACTGAAGTGGTCACTGCCTATATGTTCATTATTCTTCTCTGTTGGTTTCTTCCAGGTGCTGTGTATCAGCCAAAAAAATCCAAGTCTGAAACATCAAAGTAATGTGACAAATCTATAGTCTCATATCTTATCCCAGTCTGAACCTTCAAAGTTATAGGGAAGAAATAGAATAAAAATTGATTCTACAAAGATACTCAAGTCCTCATCTATCCTTACATGGTCAGGATAATAAAAATATATATACCATCCAAATATAAATTTCCATGGCTCCTCTGGCCTTGGATGAGAGAAAAAGCATAGTTTTCAGTTTTATGGATCTCCTCACCTTCACGAGCACCAATACCGAGGAAATTAAACAATTAATCTTTTAATTGTACAGGAATGTCAGTCAGTGGAGTAAACACAGCTCATTCCACTCATGCTCAATGAAAGTTATCTACTGTGAAGGATTAGCTGCCACGTTCAACAATAACGAAGCCCTTGTTTTCCCATAAAGAGGTTAATTGGCTTCAGAGAAAATACATGTACAGAGCACATAGGCCTAATATTGGTTTTGCAAAGGCCCTGTGCGAGGGAAGTTAATGTTTCCTGTTTATTAGCTGTTTTACAACAATCTGCCCTTGACCAATAATTATGCTTACATAGCTGATGCTAATATGTGTCAGCATAACAGCTACTTAACGTGTCCTCTCCACCTTTTTGCAGTTGAGTTTGTCATCATTCCACATGGTCCTTAGTGTCTGTTCTTTGGGCCTCTCTTTCTTTCTTTCTTTCTTTCCTTTCCTTCTTTCTTTCTTTCCTTTCCTTCTTTCTTTCTTCTTTCTTTCTTTCAAGTAATCATCTGTTCTGTAGGTTTAACTACATGATTAAAAACTAGAAAAACAGAAGTCGGGGATACTTTCTAGACCCCAAAAATTTTCCAAGGAAATTCACTAGGTGACCTACACCTATCCATTGGGGAGGTGTTTCTGGAATTTTCATAGCATACAAATCACCGGGGGATGGAGGGGGGTTCTTGTTAAACTGAAGATTTGGACTCCATAAGTCTGGGGAAGGGCCTGATGATCCACATTTCCAACAGCCCCCCAGTGATGCTGATGACATTGGTTCATGGAATAAAATTTGAGTAGCAAGGCATTGTGTTCCTTGGGGCCTCAGTCATCATAATTACTCACTGATGTTTACTGAAATCTGAAGTAAGTTATTACTTTCCGGATAGCAACCATGCTTTCTATTTCCCTTGAACAAGCTTATAAAGCTTGCATATAGTGTGGCTCTGAACACAGAAATCTCTCTATTAATTTTGTGAAAGAATTTTGATCATCAGATGATAATTTACTTAGACCTGTTTTGTCCATGAAGATACTAAAAATCACTCGTACCAGTGTTAAAAACAAGAAACCAGGTCCCAAATGGAGTTACTTATACTAAGCCACATCACCAAACTGAGACTTAGCTAATTATAGTTTCAGTGCTCCCAGAAATGGAATCCTGCATCAGCCAATCAGGACTCACTTGATCAGCACTAGTTAGGTAATCTGTGTGTTAGACTCTTGCTATTCCTTAAAGCAAAGTAATCTTGCAACAACCAACTCGTTTTATGGCCTAATGTAACTTCCTGGTTCCTGTTTCCATCTGCCCATAGAAGTCTTTAATTTTGTGCAGCAACTCCTTTCTATCTGCTAGATTGGATGCTGCCCGATTTGAATCAATTTTTGCTCACATAAACCTTTAAAATTTTTAATATGCCTCAATTTATCTTTTAACAGTAGTGTGTATTGAAATAGAAATTTAGGGAAAATAAATTTGTTAACTCCTTAACTTTCAGTCTTTCAAAACTTACCTTCAATTATCTTATTGTCCCATAGAATATATATTCCAGTTTGCTCAGCTCACCTCATTAAGGGGGCATGCTAACTAGGTTTCACACAGTTCTTTAAAACTCATCCTCTATCATAAAAAGGGCAAATAAAAGTTCATTGAAGGGGGGGAGAATCAGGAACAGTAACAATCTCTGAGACTTTGAACTTTAAGTAGAAGAGAGTACTCCCCCTCATTCAAGATTTTTGATGGTTTTGGGAAATATTCATACTGGGTTCTAAAAAAAAAAAAATGATGACCAGGATAAAGAGGCTATATAAAAATAGACTGAAGGACAATCACCAGGCTGTTTTCATTTCACCATGCAAGTTTTCAGCAAAAGCTCTAAACTAGCAACTTTTCAATTAAATCCAATCTGTCATGATGGGGAAAACAGTGTAGCCGACAGGCCCTGCAAAGAGATTTGGCTGTGAGTGGCCAAGTTAGCACTTTTCACTGAAAATAAGCTATATTTGTTTAAGCCATTGCTTAAATAGTGCTGCATATTTTTATTCCTTTGTAGGCATTGATGCCATTAATTTACACGGTACACAATTAGGCACTGCAAGCTGAGTATTGGAATCTCCACTTTTCAGTCTTTCTTGTGGCTCTGAGGTTGCCTTGGTGGCAGTAAAGCAGAATGATAAAATATTCTCTTCTTCCCCTCCTGCTCTCTCTACCACGTTGGGAGAAATCTTTGTCCTTGAGAATGTTAAGTGTCCAAATCATCCCAGCGCCCAGTTCATGGTCAGTGCTTGAAGGGAACAGTTTGAGACAGTGGGAGCCTCTTAAACCATCCCACCACAAATCTATTACTATATATAAAGACAGGAAATAACACATCCCTCCCTGCTTCAAACTCTAGTGACACGACACCATTATTGTAGTATAAAGTACGTTCTTTTCAAGGTTGTTCTTGAAAGCCGTGGAATTATACCTTTCGAGAGATTTTGCATTATTAACAAGGTTTGTATTATAAAAAAACATAGCGGTCGTAAACCAATGGCATCAATATCTCCTGGAACTAGACATTAGCTGTGTTTGGTTAGAGACATTCTTATTTGTATTGCTCTGATAATCAGGACCTTTCTCTGCTCATCACACTTCAGCAATTTGGATTGGCTGTACCATTAGTTAAGTAGCGTGGAGTACCAGGACCCAGTCCTGGGGGCATGCCACTCATCTCCTGTCCTTCTTCGCCTCCACCTCTTCTCTCTCTGTCTCTCTGTCTTTCTCTTCCTCTTATTGTGATTTCATTGGCCTGAGCTTCTCTGGTAAATAAGGCTGCACACAAACCTAAGCTTGCAGGTAGAACTCACTTCCTTTCACTTTCATTTACTCAGTGTAATGTGATCAGCCTTAGGAGGGGAGGGAGCCTACATACTAATATTTTACTGAGGGCAGCGGCCCTGCATTCCTTCAACGGCTGGATGTCCCTTGATTTAATTCAGAAGTGAAGCAGAGGCTTGCCTCCCTTCCATTTGTGGGTTTTCAGCTTCGGGAAATTCTTTAAGAAGTCAACAAGCTTTTCTTACTGTTCATGTGCTGATTATAGAGTGTGTATCTGTTGAAAGTTTAAATTTCCATTATGGGACTCTCAGTGTGTGCTCTCAATCCGTTGTGCTCGGACAATGACTGGAATTTTTATAAATAAAATTGTGACCAGCTAGCCCAAGTGGATGAACTCCACTCTTTGGAACACAATGTAGCTTGTAAGTTAAATGCCTGACTAGCGCAGAGAGAAGAAAGAGAACTTCATGTTGGTGGTGCTGAATTTTGTTAGAGAACAAACAGGTTACCTCAGCAAGGCTGACTTGAGCTCCACTATAAACGTGCAAAACGAGGAAATTGCATGATTTGGGGGTATACTTCCTATAAGGCGCCAGAAGGTCTATTTCAAGAAACTAACATGATAGTGGGTGATGCTAAATGCTACTGAGGAACTTGCAATAGTTGGCACATATGGACTGACTGTGTGGCAGCATATATAAATATTTTATTTGCTAATTGTAGTCAGTTATCAGATTGCACATGAACAGACAGAACGACGTATGAGAAGTTCCAAGAACACTGTGTAACAGGACATACAGCTGAGATATAGTTTTCTCACACTTGGCGAGCATTCCAGCTCAGCAAACACAACTTTTTCTTTATTCTTTAATTAAGATTAAAATATTTAAAAATCACCAAACTGAGAAAATCATGTTATTGTCATGTTCAAAGACCAGTGCCAAATAGAAACTTAAAAACTGGGGCTTAAAAGTCATCTGTCTCACAAGTGGCTTGATGTTATTTGGACTCAGCTGGCAGCTCAACATCTGACTTCCCCCAGACTAGGTACTCAATACCTTTCATTTTTATTTCGGAGTTTAACTGATGAGCTAGTTAGAAAGGAGACAAAATGGAAAGCAAAATCATCATTTAGAAAATTACAAAACCTCTGAAACTCAAACAATTAAGTCAACTGTTTATGATTTTTGAAGCAAAAATAAAAGGATTAGAAATGTTTAGAACTGGAAGGGAAGGGACCATAAAAATAATTTAATAATCTCCTCTTTTATAGAGGATTTATACATAAATCCCTTATAGATAAAGGGATCGTGAGTGCAAAATCGTGAGTCTCGGTTGTCAGCTCCAGGACTAGAATCCCCACTTTCCAGCTTGTTATAGTGTCCTGGTATTAGGAGACCCTTTTAGTTTGTCTTTAAGATATAATTTGGGGGCGCCTGGGTGGCTCAGTTGGTTGGGCGACTGCCTTCGGCTCAGGTCATGATCCTGGAGTCCCCGGATCGAGTCCCGCATCGGGCTCCCCGCTCAGCGGGGGGTCTGCTTCTCCCTCTGCCCTCTTCCCTCTCGTGCTCTCTGTCTCTCATTCTCTCTCTCAAATAAATAAATAAAATCTTAAAAAAAAAAAGATATAATTTGGGAGACAGAGTAGTTGAGTGAAACGAGTCTGGGTTTTTGAATCAGTGATAATTCAAGTTTAAATTCTGATTTAGTCTCATTTTCTTCATCTAAAGAACAAACATTACATCTCATTTCCAGGTTACCCATGAAGTGTGTATTCTACCCCAAACCTAAGAAGTTCAGATAATGGTAGCTCTTACTGATGCTCTTTTTTTTTTTTTTTTTAAGATTTTATTTCTTTATTTGACAGAGAGAGAGAGCACAAACAGGGGGAGTGGCAGGCAGAGGCAGAGAGAGAAGCAGGCTCCCCCCAGAGCAAAGGAAGCCCGATGTGGGACTCGATCCCAGGACCCTGGGATCATGACCTGAGCCGAAGGCAGTCGCCTAACCAACTGAGCCACCCAGGCGCCCCTTACTGATGCTCTTATATCCTCAAGGCCTGGGCACTTTCCATGCACTCGGTAAACATTTGTCAATTAAGCGAACAAATGAAGGAATCAATGAATTAATGACAGAACACATAAGAATGAGTAGGGGAATGAATGACCACAGTAAGAACTGCCGCTAAAAGATAAATGAAGAAGAAACCTGTGAATATTTTCTTGGGGTTCTTTCAATCTATTAGGAATGCTTTGTTTCCTCTTTGATGTCACTCATTCATCAAGTTTGTTCTTTTGGCTTCCAGAGCACTTGAAAACATGACCCAGAAAATTGAAAATCAAAATGCATTAAATCACTCAAAAATGTATATCAGCTCAGGGCAACCTAAATGGGAAAATCTAATTGAACACCTATCCAAACAGCCGCTTGTCAGCCTTCCTTGCACCAACGTTCCAAATTCAAGCAGAAGCCTCTCTTAGGAATGGGCCGACTTCAATTTACCAAGTAGTGAAGGACAACATGGCCCTGTGCCTGGGTATTCTTTTTTAATTTTTGAAATTAACGTATACAAAATTACCCTTGTACCATTTCAACAACTCACTGAATTAGCCTGCCTATAGTTGCAGTCTTCAATATTAACTTTGCTCAAGTGTCCTTAACACCAGAAGAACAAAGAGAACAAGGAGAGGTCAGCAGTTCCCTGTGGAAATGCTTAAAAGAAACAGTATCCCTGATGTTCCTAAGACACTGAACTTTTACTAGGAGAGGTCAGGATGAGGCAGCTGAGTGATGGCAAACCCTTGTTCTGCTGAGCTCTCCAGCTCCTGCCATTCTCTAGCGAGTAATGTATGCAGAGGACCTTGTGTGGAAGGGATTTTTTTTTTTTTTTTTTACTTTGAAAGGATCTAGTCTGAAGATGGGAAAGATGTTAAATATTCTAATACTCTTTTAGCTCTCCAATTTTTTTTAAAGCAAAGAAATTATAGGCAGGATGAAATGCCATAGAGCAAATCTGTATGGAAATTTGTATAAAAGATTTAAAATCCATTGATCCTTTTCTATCATAGAAGAAATACTTGCACATTAAAAAAAAAAATAGGAATGAGAGGAACAAATATAAAGCACAGTGGGGAAAAAAGTCCCCGTACTCTAGTCCATTGACATAAAATCAGTCTTGGTGATTGTTTTTTTTTTTTTTTTTGGTGGGGGGGGGTCACTTTTTAAAAAAAAAAAACTTTAAAAGGGGCAAATTTTTTACAATAAAAAACCCCCCTTTAAAGGTAAAATTCAATGAGTTTTGAGAAACATATGCACCAAAGCAAACTCCACCGAGTCAAAAAGGTCCCTTGGATTTCTTGGAATTCAACTCCACACACCCATCCTGGCCCTAGGCAATCACCAATGTGGGTTTCTGTTATAAACTAGTTTCCCTTTTGTAGAATTTCATATAAATAGAATCATACAGTACGTATTTCTTAAGTATGCTTCTTTTATTCAGCATGTTTTTGATATTCACTTATGTTGTAGCAAATATCAGAGATACGTTCCTTCTTGCTTCTGAGAAGTATTCCATGGCACGGATATACTATAATATGTTTATTCACCTCCTGATAGACTTTTGATTTTTAGTTTCCTATTCCAAACATTCATCACAAGTCTTCATGTAGATATGTATTTTCATTTCTTTTGGATAAATACCTAGGAGCGGAGTTGCAGGGTTGTATGATAATGGATGTTTAACCTTATTAAAAAAAAAACTGCCAAATTGTTTTTCAAATTGTAAATTTTACTTTTCCTATAATGATGATAATGGTTTCAGTTATTCTATATCCTTGGCAACATTTGGCACTGCCATTATTTCGATTTTAGCTATTCTATTAGATGTATAGTATTTTATTGCTGCTTTTTAATTTGCATTTCCCTGATGACTAATGATGTTGAGCATCTTTTCATGTGCTTATTGGGCATTTGTACATTTCCATTTGTGAGTTTTAAGTTCAAAACTTTTTTTTCATTTTAAAAATTTTTTGTCCAGGGCGCCTGGGTGGCTCAGTTGGTTAAGCAACTGCCTTCGGCTCAGGTCATGATCCTGGAGTCCCGGGATGGAGTCCCGCATCGGGCTCCCTGCTCGGCAGGGAGTCTGCTTCTCCCTCTGACCCTCCCCCCTCTCATGTACTCTCTCTCATTCTCGTTGTCTCAAATAAATAAATAAATCTTTAAAAATTTTTTGTCTTATTGAGTTGCAAGAGTTCTTAATGTATTCTGGATATAAGTTATTTGTCAGAAATACGTATTGTTAATATTTTCTTCCAATCTGCAGCTTGCCTTTTGATTTCTAAATGGTGTCTTTCAAAGACCAAGTTTTTAATTTGATGAAGTCTAATTCATCATTTTTTTTCCGCTTAAGACTCATGTTCTTCGTGTCCTAAGAATTTTTGCTTACCCAAGGATATAAAGTTTGTGTGTCCTATATTTATTCTAGAAGTTTTGGCAAAAACTCTTAAGCAACACTTTAGCTATAGCTCTTAAAATTTGATGTTTTCTTTTCATTTATATTCAATTTTCAAGCTTAATTTCTCCTTTGACTCGTGGCTTCTGAAATGGTGAGTTTTCAGGTCTCCAGATATTTGGAGATAATTCCAGAGATTTTTTTTCATCTAGATTTCTAGTTTAATTTTGTTGTTGTTGGAGAATACACTCCATATGGAATCAGCCATTAGAATATTAAGACATTTTATGGCCCTATATATGATATATTTGGTGAATGCTATCCTAGAAGGAAGAGGCTAAGAGAAACAGAGAAATCTCAATATTTCTTTAACTTCACAGGATGTTTACTTGTTTCAATCCTAAATACCAATTTTCAAATAACAGAGCATGAAATTAAAATTTCTTCAGAAGCACACATAATAATTTTAGGAATAAGAAATTGATCTATAAATAACATCACATGATAAATATTTGGAGATTTATCTCATTATAATTTCAAGAAATCAACAAAATTAACTTCACTATGTCTAATCTCATATTCAAATTTATTGACTATTTTTCTGTAGAATATGTAATTTCATTCCCACATCTTTAAATAATATTACTTTACCAAGTAACGTGTCTTTCCCATAACTCTTTTTAAAAAGTGTTCTGAATGTTTGGCAGAAAATTTAGACATATAAGCCCAAGAGGAAGCTAATCTAACCAGAAAAGTTGGGAGTTGGCCAAATATGTTTACTTCATATAATCTGCACTAAGATTCTTTCCTTGTCAAGAAAAATTTTTAGGAAAATCATCAATCATGTAACTGAAAATTCTTACCTCACCAAAATGACCTAAAAGTAACAACAATCTGAGGTTGAGGGAGCATTCTATTAGATTAGGATGAAATGGGAAGACAATAGGAAATGATGAATAGTAAACGAAAGGATATTTTTTCTGGAGCAGATTGGAGTCCTCAGTGTACCCTAGAGGACTGACAGAACAACAAAACAGTATGCTAACCAAAACCATAGGTGACCACCATGGGAGATTGGATGAAGCAGTGGAGCAGAAGAGGAAGTGTGAGTGCTGTTAGGAGAGGAACAATCTTTGTCTGGGCTTGGGAACCCGCCATACCTCGTCTGTTTTTCCAGTGAGTCAATCAGTGATTCTTCTTCAAACTGTTGGTAGATTTTCCCCTCTTTGAATATTTCTTTGGAGTGTTCTATTGACATCAAGCAATAATATCTGTTAGGAGTCAGCAATATTAAAAGGCTTGTATGACAAGAGGGAAATGAGAAAGGACTTTGCTTTATTTTTAAATTCAAATTAGCTTCCTCAAACCACAGCTGGAATAGATTATTTTTGACCTTTCTTTAAATCATAATTTATGTCTTTGCAAATCACCATCGTCAAAGTTGTCAGGGCAGCAAGAAAAACGTTTCTGTTTTACATGGTGGAAGGCATGATGCCATGACGATGGTTTGCAATGATTTGGGGGCTTCTTTACATAGTTTTTTTCAATACCTTCAAGCTGATCACAGTTATGTTTAACTGGCAAAATGCCTTGGTTTTATCTTCTTTTACTCTTTTCTCTCCTGACTACCTGAGAATTCTAACTTTCTTTTTGTGGCCAACCCAAGTATCACAGAAAGTAATGCCTATGAACCCAAGTGGCTTTTAATGCTACTTCTTTTCCGGGCACTGTTTTCTTTTAACCCTCACCACAACATCAGCAAACCCCTGTAACTGATGAGAAAAAAGTTCTAGATATATTGCATTAGGTACACAGTCATCTTGGATCCAGAGCCTATTTGACTCCAGTCAAGACAAGATGTGACTAATTCAGTCTTTTCATTCATTCGTTTACTCATTCATTCACATTGAGCTCTGTTGTAGGCTAGGCATTATTCAAGATATTCAAGGTATTCTGGGTGTATAAAGATGAATTAAAAAACAGTCCTTTCCATCAAAAAGTTCACAATCTTTGATTAATTAAAATTTTTTAAAAAGTCAGCCTTGTTTGTGTGGTGAAATTACTTCCTCTTACCATTTAATATGCCTGAGTAGATTTATTGAAGTATGTTTTTTTAAAATTGTACTCTCTTTTTGGCTTGCCTTTGCAACTAAGGGAATAGTTACTTTTTAACACTGGAGAGCAATTGTATCTAAGTCTTTGGATATTTAGTATGGGAATGGTTTCAAATAAATTTCATCATGTCTAGTTAAGCTAATAATTAGATGGATTGGAGAGACCTCAGAGCCATTTCCTTAAAAAAACAGAAAAAGAAAAGATGGGAAGTCAAATAAATAGCAGTTACAGTGTTTTTCAATCCACCAATCAGGTGGCCTAGAGTTGAAGTCATGAATTACTGTGTGGGATGATGTGGCACAAGAATCCAGGTGAGAGGACAAAAATAAAATCAAATCACTGTCCTTGATGTAGAAGGACTGTGTCCAAAGCCTTTATGGCAATATGGTGTTGAAAACTTAGAATACTCTGACCCATCAAGGTATTCCATCTGGATTTAGAGTCCCAGGCAAATGATGGAAGTCTTTCTTCTTTTTTTTTTTTTTTAAAGATTTTATTTATTTATTTGACAGAGAGAGAGATAGCGAGAGCAGGAACACAAGCAGGGGGAGTGGGAGTGGGAGAGGGAGAAGCAGGCTTCCCGCGGAGCAGGGAGCCCGATGCGGGGCTCGATCCCAGGACCCTGGGATCATGACCTGACCTGAAGGCAGATGCTTAACCATCTGAGCCACCCAAGTGCCCCTATGGAAGTCTTCTGAACCTTCCAAATAACTCATCAAAATAACTTCAGTTCCAGGTCCTAAGAACCGGAAAGACCAACTAAAGAAAGGGTAAAGGAGACAGAAGAGAGTTTTCTCGGTCCCTTCTGGATGCATAGCTGATCGTAGCCTGATCATTTGAAACAAAGTATGCTTGTTTGGTTTTTTTAACAGCTTTATTGAGATATAATTCACCTACCTGCAGTCTACTCATCTAAAATGTACAATTCAATGGCTTTTAGTATATTCACAGAGTTATGCAACCAGAACCTCAATCACTTTTAGAACATTTTCATCACCACAAAAAGAAACCCAGCATCTCTTAGCCATTACTCCCCAATCCCTCCATATCCCCCAGCCCGAGTTAACCACCAATCTACTTTCTATCTCTATAGATTTGCTTATCATATAAATGGTATCATAAAGTATGTGATCCTTTATGACTGGCTTCTTTCTCTTAGTATAATGTTTTCAAGTTTCATCCATGTTATAGCATGTATCAGTACTTCATTTCTTTTTGTTGCCAAATAATATTCCATTGTATGGATGTAACACATTTTATATATATTTTCATCATTGATGGACATTTGAGTTGTTTCCCCTCCTGGGCTATTATGAATATCGCTGCTATGAACATTCATGTACAAGGTTTTATGGGGTCACATATTTTCATTTCTCTTGGATATATACCTAGAATAAGATTGCTGGTTCATATGGTAATGCTATGTTTAACTTTTTAAGGAACTATCAGATTGCTTTCCAAAGTGGCTACACCGTTTTACATTCCCAGAAGACACGTAGGAGGGTTCAAATCTCCACATCCTCACCAATTTGTTATTATCCATCTGTTTTTATTTTGTTTTGCTTTGTTTATTATAGTCATCCGAGTGAATGTAAAGTGCAATCTCATTGTGGTTTTGGTTTGCATTTCTATGATGGCTAATAATGTTGAGCATCTTTTCAGATGCTTATAAGCCATTGAATATCTTCTTTGGAGAAATGTCTTTTTAGATCTTTTGCCCATTTTTTAATTGGGGTATTTGAAAGCCTTTATGCTTTTCTTAGCCCTCTGTTTCTTCACAGAGCCCAGTCTACCCAAGTTTCAAAGAGCTTCAGGCTCCAGAATGGATGTTCAAACAGCATTCCCCTTTGTCTTAAAGTAGATTGGCTTATAAAATTTTACAGTAGAGATAATTTTATCAACCTATTAGCCTCCACATGTGTGTATAATTGATGGGACTTTGGTACACCCGAATAAATATTTTTAAGTAAGTTGTCTTATTTTCTAAATGAATTTTTCTAATTGACTCTATAGAATCCTCTTGCTGAGTACCACCCTCACTACCCTGTCCCCCAGGCCTTTGTACCTCGTCTCTGTGCATCTTCTGCTTGAAATGCTCTCCTCCTAGTGATATGCACACAGCTACCTCCTTCTTGCCATTTAGTTTTATGTCAGATGTCACCTTCTCAGAGGATCCTTAACTGACCACTCATCTAAATTTGACTCTCAACTCCCTCCCTTGTCATTTGCTATTACATTTCCAAGTTATAATATTACCATTATTATATTATAATAATATTATATATTATATGTTATATATTATATATAATATTATATATGTAATATAATATTATAGTATTACCATTATTTTCTTCAGAGCTTTATCATGATCTCTATATATTTATTTGTTTACTCCTTTATAGTCTCATTTCTCTTAAGAATGTGAAAGGAGAACTGAATCCTCATCTTCTTTGTTAACCCTTCTATCTGTGGCACTGAGAACCTTGCCCTGGAGTTAAGAGATTCTCAATAAATAGTTGTTGAATCAAAGGCTCATTTGAGACCCAGAAATATTCATGTTAAATCTTGATTATAATGTGAGTTCATATAATATGAAAAAGTTTAGTCTTAAAGTCAGAAAAAAATTGAATACTGAATGTGAGAGTAAATGCTGCTATGTGTCAGGCATTTAGCAAAGTGCTTTATTTACATTATCTTTAAGTGGTTTATTTTAATTACCTTTTGGGAAAAATTTATATGGAATGCAGAACAGTGTCTACGATTTGAGATTTATTTCTATATTCTGACACTATCTTCGGAAAAGAGATGACTAATACTGGGATTTAGAATATGTGTTTTTAAGTCTCAGTTGCATTACCAACAAGCTTTTTTTGACTTTAAAGATACTTAACTTCTCCTTGCCTCAGTTTATACATCTGTCAAATGTCAATATCACGTATCTATCTGATCTATGGTTATTTTAGTGATAAAACAAGAGATTTGAAAATATAAAGGTACTGTGCAATTGTAGGGTACCACAATTTTTATTATTATATATATTCATTTATTTAAAGAATCATGTAAACTTTCTTACCCATCTAAATTTCCTTGCATTTTACTCCTTGTTTTCTAAGATATGTGTAATTTATTCTTTCAAAAATTTTTAATGGAAGTTTCTTATATCGCAAAGGAACCCAATGTAAGATGTCCATGATTAATTAAGCACAATGGTGTAATAGAGTACTTTGGGATGGAGAGCTCTTTCATTTAATGACCTGACCTTAATATACAAGACAAAACATAGAGGGTTGACTTAACAAAATTCCTGCCTTCAAATTTCAAGTCTACTACTATATATATGTGTTAACATAAAAGGTGTCAGTTTCACTGGCCTGGTTGAAAATATCCTCCTCCTTGATACACTCTCAACATTTTGGTCCCCTGAATAAAGTTTCTTGTATAATTAAAATCTAGAGCCATAGAGCCAGTTGTTTTTTGTATTTTTACAAAATCTTTTTTTTTTTTTTTTAGTTTAAACATTTCATGGATTGAGCAGCACTCACCTTGCCATCACAATCTGCCTTTTGAGGAAAGAGGAAAAATTTCCACTTGTCCAGTACTTTACAGCAATGCTCCTAGCCTCTCTCTGATTTGTTTACCTCTGAGACCACTGACGGTGGTTGAGAGAATCTTCTGTGGAATAATCCAACAACGGTGATGTGATGTGGACCTGCCATGTAGAAGTCATTGTACTCAATGGTTCAGCTACCCTTTACATTTTCCAGAGTAACTAGGTGGAAAAAACAAAAAAAGGGAAGCAAAAGCATGAATCGTTTTTTAAGACTTTTTTTTCTTAAACTGGCTTTGTACCTGTTGGAGATGACAGAGGAGGGCTGATCTAGGGAGAACTGTTATTTCTGTATTTAAAAAGATGCAGAATCAAAAGAGAAGAGCTATTGCTTAGTCTGGGTCTGAATTACAGTACGTCTTTAATTATTGGTCTTTCTTTCTAGTTATTTTAATGTTTTATTAATCCTGTTCCTCCAAATGTCTTCTTCCCTTTACGACCACTGAAAGAATAAAATGTAACAATTTGTTTCCTTTTGTGCTTAGTAGATGTTCTCTCACATTATGGGTCAACATGACCTTAACTTAGTTTTATTATATGATATCTACAGTGGTGTCTTATCAGTGCCTCCTACTCTTTGGTGTTTATACAATTTTTAAAGAATTAATGTGGATTAGTGGACTTTAACCCTTACAAGCAGGAAATCAAATTATGAATTCTTAGCAATTATTTGCTTAGATTCTTCTGAAATGAAATTACAAAATAATTCATGACTCTTCTGAAGGGGAGTGGGATAGAAAGTGAAGAAATTAATTGGTAACTAGTAAGGTAAATATGGATTCACTGATCACGTCAACTTTAAATAGTAAGCCCTTCAACTGCAAAACACTAAGACGTGAATATATCACAATATTGCTAAGGAAACCAGGTAGATTGTATGAGGGCAAGACTGAAGCATTAGAACATATTTACAAACATATTGGGTAATCTTCTGCTTGGAGATACATATTTTTTAAGTTTTAACTTAAACTCCAGTTAGTTAACATAAACTGTAATATTAGTTACAGGTAAACAATATAGTGATTCTACACCTCCATACAACACTGGTGCTCATCATAACAGTTGCCCTCCTTAATCCCCATTGCCTATTTAACCAACCCCCCACCCCCCCACCCCCAACACCAACCCCCTGGTAACTGCTTGGAGATACTTTTAACATGAAATATTTTTACTTCAGTGGTTTTTAGAGTGTGGTCTACAGATGAGCGGCAACAGAATAATCTGGGAACTTATTAGGCACATAAATTCTCTGGCCCCACACACAGGGACTGATTCAGTCTCCAATCCGGCAACTTTGTGTCAACAACCTCTCCAAAGAATTCTGAGGTTTGAGAGCCACTGATCAGCCCATTGATTCTCAAACTGGTTTTACATAAGAATCACCTGGAGAGCTTTTGAACCTACAAAGGCCTGGGTTCCACCCAAAAACACTTACATGGAGATCTTTTGAGAGTTGAACCCAGGCATTGGTATTTTTATAAGTGCCTCAGATGACCCTCATGGAGACTCTCTCTCAAATCTGACTGTAATTGATAGTGATCACCTGGAGAAACTTCAAAACATCACTGATAACAGGGGCCCCACTACATACCATTGAATATACAAACCTCCAGTTATAAATTAAGTTCTGAGGATGTAATTGTACAGCAGAGTGTCTATAGTTAATAATACTGTATTGTATATTTAGAAGTTGCTAAGAGGTCTTAGAAGTTCTCATTATAAGAAAAATTTTTTTGGAAAAAAAAATCTATGGGAATGAGATCTGGAAATTGTCTTTTAGAAGCTCCCCATGTAACTGTCATGTACAGTCAAGGTCAAGCACCGTTGCTCTACCAGAAGCCATTTGAATGGATTAAATGATCTCTCTAGGTCTGTTCTCTTGATACAATTTCTTTTTTAAAGGTTGTGCTAAAAGATATAATTTTTTTTTTTTTTTTAGATTTTATTTACTTGGGCGCCTGGGTGGCTCAGTTGGTTAAGCAACTGCCTTCGGCTCAGGTCATGATCCTGGAGTCCCTGGATCGAGTCCTGCATCGGGCTCCCTGCTCAGCAGGGAGTCTGCTTCTCCCTCTGACCCTCTTCCCTCTCATACTCTCTCTCATTCTCTCTCTCAAATAAATAAATAAAATCTTTAAAAAAAAAAAAGATTTTATTTACTTATTTGACAGAGAAAGACACAGCCAAGAGAGGGAACACAAGCAGGGGGAGTGGGAGAGGGAGAAGCAGGCTCCCGGCCAAGCAAGGAGCCTAATGCTGGCTCAATCCCAGGACCCTGGAATCATGACCTGAGACGAAGGCAGGTGCTTAACGACTGAGCCACCCAGGCGCCCCTAAAAGATATAATTTTATGTGCACACTTTTCCACTTACTACGTTTTTAATTCAGTTCAATTTTTTTTTTTTTGACCTTGTGTTATTTTTACTGTTCCCCATTGGGGTGGATCACCTGATGTGAGCCTGTTGTCAATGATGAGGAGTGGATGCATTCACCATTGATGAAATGGAAAAAGTAGGGTCAGACATGCACAGGGGGTGAAAGCCAACCACAGGAGGAACTTTCAGGTCACATGATAACTGACACGACGGGAACAAGCTCTTTCTTGTTAGAGAAGCCATCGCCACATTTAGAGAAGAGCAGGAACTCTTTTAGGATCTCTTCTGAGTTTGACTCCACCATGCAAAAGAGCATAAGGTGTGAATAAAATACAAGGTATCTATGTCTTCCCATTTTAATTCTGTAGGTCATTGGGTGCCAGGCAAAGCAACTTGGCATTGATATTTACTTTGTCTCTCTGGATAAACCAGTCAACACATAGGTTACCTTAAAAATAACATACCATTTTGTTTTGTCTCATTTGTCATTCAGATTTCAGTGAACACTTTCCCGAAGGACATTTTCAAAGATTTCTTTGGTGAATGGAATGAAACTTCTGAGTTTGATGAATAAATGCTCATCTAGATCATCTTTGATGGTTACCTCTTGTTAATTTCCTGTTTGGAATCTACCACCAAACCCGGTAAATTCTCTATTGAGAGTGGCTCTAGGGCACACCATTTGTCCTCTACTCACATTTGCCACTACTCTGGTCTCACAAACCACTATCACTCCCATCATCTAACAAGCTGCTTTGCCCCAGTGTTTCCTACATCTGATGCCATCCTGCATACACAACAGCCAGAGATAGTCATACTAAAGCCCTGTCCCATCATGTCACTAACCTGCCGGTTCTCCAAATTTCCTTTAGGATAAAGTAAATGTACCTTTGTGTATTTTAAATCTTCTCTAAATAGATATAACCTCTCTCTCCAAATTTTTTATGCTGGTCCCCAAGCAAACTTTCAGTTCTAATTAGCTGATTATCTCATTCTTTCCCGTATAGGTAAAAAATTATTCCTATTGCTATAACATAGCAACTCATGCTGTCCCTTCCACTGCCCGCCTAATAGGGATCTACCCAAGTTTTATCCCTAGTTCAGAGTTCAGATGAAATCTCAAATACTTCATTGTAGTGCTGATTACTCTTTTAAGGTTCTCTGAATGATAAAGCTCCCTACTCCGGCACTCACTGATCTTTCCTCTTCTGCCCTCCTGGTACAACTTAAGTCCTTATCACAGATGGCAGCCCTTGTCTTTTCCTTGAATAAAGGTGCTCACTCAAGCTCAGTTCTGCAGAACTCTTTCTTCAATTTTAAATATGTTCATTCATCTTCTAAGTAAATTGTAACTTCCATGATGGCAGGGACCCACATTTTCATGTAGCATTAACTTTAAGGTAGGCACATTGCTATGTGTTTTACATGGGTTATTTAGATCACTTAATTATACAATTTCAGCATGTAAACATTATTATCTGAGCTTATCAGACAAGGGCAGTGAGATACAGAGGTTTTAAAACACCAGATTTACCCAAAGAGCCACCAAGTGGAAGAGCCTATGATGTTTTCCTGACATCCAAAGTCTTCCAAAGCACCCTTTAAAAATCTTTATGACTGAGTTGAAATGATTTAGACTTTGAAAACAAAATACCTCTTTTAAGAAAGGAGATTTTTATGTTGAATCTTTCTTAGGCAAACAGAGCAACGGAAGTCAAAAAAGAAAAAAAAAACATGAATTTTCTTAAGTAGATAAATTAATTTTCTACTCACTAGAACTGGCTAATGTTGATTACAATGGCATATCGCCAGCTTGTAATGAGTCTGAGAAATCAAAACCTTAGACGTTGATCAAGCCACAACTCTGAGCTGGCGAAATGATTATTAGGAAGGATACAGAGAAGTAAGGATGGAAGGGGGAGTTTCCCAAGGTTAATTACAGAACAAACATGTAGGAACAAGGCAGTGAGAACAAGGAGGTCTGGAATGTGCCATACGTTGAAGGGCTGGGACCAACGCATTGCAGATATTGTGTAAATACAGTTCACTGTTTAAGACACATTGCCCTCTACATTCTCTAAAGGTCAGGGTCAACTTGATACTCAGACTTTATTTTCATTCTTTGTGAACTTACAAATGGTCTCTTGAGTACCTCTCTAAGCCTCTTGTTGCATAGTCTGTTGGTACTCTATTGAAAATATTCAGAATAATCATCTAAATTTATCCAGGCTCTGGCATTTTCTTGGCATTGTGCCAAGTGATAAAGTACATAAATATAGGATATGTATATATATACACATACAATATACCTACACCTATGATATACATATGTATATATGTACTCTATATACCTCTCTCTATATACCTCAAAAAGATCACAAGCTGCCTAGGAAATGATACTATTTACTAAGCATCTATTATATGGTAAATAGGTGTGTGTTTTCTATAACCTTATAATAACTCTGCAAGATAGGTAGTAGTAACTTTAAGGCATTTATATTGATTTTTGGAGGATAAGAATTTAATTCAGAAATGCAAAAAGAGAGTCCTAGTTAAAGAAAGAAAAGACATGAAAGTGTTTTAGGACGTTTTGCCCATGGTACAGCTATTTCTGCTGAGTAACTTAAGACATCTCTACTCTCCACCGGCAAAGCAGGCTCCTCCATGGCAATGGGAGGGGACAGCTACTCCAGTATTGGCCAGGCAACAAGCCTGTAAGAAATCCCTGCACTTTGACTACCTGCTCAGTATGGTTTTTGCTTTCACACTGCTTCCATTAACATATTTTTATCATAGTCACCACAAAGTGCATTTCAACTTCTTTTTTTAATCTAAAAGGTAGATGAAACAATTGGATGTCTAGCAAATACTGAGATGCAGGGTCACAAACCATGCCAAAACCAGAACGGACAATAAAGACTGGTAGAAAAGTCACTATAAGGGAATACAGATTGTGGACCAAAAGACTGGATTCATCACCAAGACAGAAATGAGGCACTTTACTCAGCTGCTATGGAATTTCTCCCAACTCAGGCCCCAGGATGATTATAGAACCTGGGAGAAGCCAGTTGTGTACTTTGAAAGTGCAGAGGCCAGAACTCAGCAAAACTGATAAAGTCCCACAAAATTTGTGCACCTGGTTGAGGGAGGAGACCTTCACAAAAAGACCTGTGAATCAGCCACAACCCCCACCCATCCAGCTCAAGTGGTCGGCCACCCCTCCATCATAGGCTTGCAACACCTTGGAACCACAGATCTCTTGCATTCATAAGCCCCCATGTCTCCTTCCCTCCAGGGCATTTTCAGTTGAGATTGCACAGGCCCCCATTACAGTCACCCTCTTACAGATGCCTTCTGAGCAAACTGAAGCCCTGTGTATTTGTCTAGAATCTCAGGACCCTCTCTCCCTCACTATAGGTAACAATTCAAGCTCTCATGCCCATGCATGGTTTTATACTATTACTACTTACACGTGCATATTTAAACAATAGGTAGCATCATTCTTCATTTTATAACATGAGGCATTATAAAGACTTTGGATTTTACTTTGAAGAGACAGAAAACTTTTCAAACATTTTAAGCTGTGATGTGATCTGAAATGTGATATGAAATGACTGACATATTTCAAAGGCTCCCTCAGGTTGCCATATTGATATTAGACAATAGGAAGGCAGCAGTACCCATGAAGGAATTGCAATAATCCAGGTAAGAGATTGAGCACTTGGGCCAAAGTGACCATTGTGGAGATAATGAGAGGTGGTCATATTTTGGATATGTTTTGAAAGTAGAGAAATCAGGATTTGCTGGCAGATGAGATGTGGGCTAACAGAGAGAGAAGAGCAAAAGATTACACCAACGTTTTCAGTCTCCATGTTGAAAAGGACAAATTTGCCATTAACCAAGATGGAGAAGACCACGAGTAGAGCAAGGTCTGGGGGAAAATGAGGAGTTCTAGTTTGAAATATCCAGATAGAGATAACAAGTAGGCAACTAGATGTGTGAATCTGAAGTAAGGGGGAGTGTCCAAGCTGTCAGTGTAAACATGGGCCATGTCATCAGAGTAAATGCATCCAGAGAAGAGGTTGGAAGACTGGGCCCTGGGGCAGTCCAATGTTTGGAGGTTCACCTAGCTCCTGAAAGTCGGTCCAGAGCTAGGTTTTACAGTGGTAGACAGGATTTTCTGCTCCAGAGTAAGATATTGGTTTAACCTTAGTCACTTACTCAATTAAGCTGTCCTTAAACAACTCTAGATTAAATGCTTGATATGTCTCAGACTACGTGAGTAACATTTTCAACCCCACCCCTGCTCCTGACTTGAGTGAGCCTGACAAATCTTCTAAAACCTCAGGCATTTCATATAAGCACTCTTAGACTTCTAGCCCATTTGCCTCCTCATGGCTTTCGTCCCACTAATCACTTTGCATTGTCTTCACTTACATATATTTGCCTTGTTTGTGAGCCTGGCTGTGTAATTAGTTTTCATCATTTTATCAAGTATGCGCTTGGATCAGACGAGGTATGCCAGAGAGTAAGCTTACTCTCTACCTTGATCTCTTGGCTTCTACCTCATCCCTTTGTGAGTATTCGATACATTTGGCTTTTCCCTTCTTGAATACTTCTCTGACAGCAGCTTTTATTACACTCACTTTCCTGATTTCTTTCTGCCTGTCTGGACATTTCTTTGGCCCTTTGCAAGTTTATCTTCCTCTCCTAAAACTCTAAATGTGTGAATTTCTTGGGGCTTAATCCCAAACCCACGTCTTTACAATATACACTCTTTTCCTAGTCAATCTCATCACTATCTCCAGTTTAAAGTATCATCATAAGATGTCATTACGCTGATGACCTCCAAATTTATATCTCTCTGCCTGACCTCTCTTTTAAACAGTAGATTTTTATATTTAGCTGCATATATACTCGGTTCTTAGAAGCATCCTAAACTTAAATTGTCGAAAGTTAAGTTTTTGATAGTTTCCTTCAATACGGTTTTCCTCCAGTGTTTCTGATTTCAGGATCCACCCAGTGGTTTATGCCAGGAACATAAACATTGTTGACATGCATCTTTGACACTTCCTTCTCCTTCATTCCCACAATCAGACCACCAACAAATCTTGCCAATTCAATCTCCAAAATATATGTCCAACCCATCCTTTTGTAAATTAACTAGATAAGAAAAAAGCCTGAAGTTCTGTGAAACAACATGAAGGTAATGGACCCTCCCAGAAGTTGCAAGGTAAGTGGGTGTCATCTGATGTTGGATGTAGCAAACTAGAGTATTATACCTAAATCCCTTCCTTTTGGATCAGAATTGTAAACATTTAAGGTTTGAATGGATCCTAGTGACATCTTGCCTAGACAGTGTCTTTTTAATAAAAAAACGAAAGCTCAGAAGGTGAATATCTGATTCAAGTTCTTACAGTTAGAGGTGAAAGATTTAATACTAGCACCTACCTCTCCTAATTCAGTATGGTGCTCCTTCACAGAGCCATGTTGGCAGGCAGTCATGTCTGGGCTCTGATAAGTATGAGACTAGTGCCATACAAATATTTTTCACTGCTATTTTCTAAAAAGTAATACAAAGCTGGTTTTAGAGAAATTTTCAGCTCTGTAGTAGTAGTGTGAATTTAACTTTTGTCTTAACATAAACATGGTTTAATTTATGAAATGCTGATCTGAAAATGAACAAATAAATTAATAAATAACTTGGCTGAAATACAGCTCAGACTGTAAATAATCCAATTGCTTGTGGTTAATGGTATTTGGATATCTGTGCAAGGTCTAAGATTTTGGAAGGAAACTTCTGGGAAAGCAATGGCCTTTGCCATCGCCACCTCACCCTGCCCCACACTCTATTACTGCTTTCAGAACTATTCTTCCAGAACCACATGCTTCAAAGACTTGAGATTATCATCCTTTATTTGATAGGGAAGATAATCCTGTTGATGTTTCTGCAACCAAATTGTCTACAAACCTGATCTACTTAAAATAAAATATGATAACAAAATTGTGCCTTTCAGTCTCTGAAGAACCCAATAATAGAATGAACAAAATGTAATTGAGGTAATCTGAGAAAAGATTAAGGCAGCTGATGACAACATTATTTTCTTACAGAATAGAGTTGTATTGATGAGTGAAAGCTCAAATTCTCCATTCTTTACCTGAGTTGAATCCTATTATTACTCTAGTTTAAGTAGATCCTTGCAATTAAACTGTCATTGATATAAAACTGAGTGAGACCTTTTATTATTTTTAAATGCTAAGCATGAAATTTTAGACAAATAATACTTTTCATAGGAACGAGAGTAAAAACTTTTTGTAATAAACAGCAAAATCAAGTCTATTACTCCAAGATGAAATTGTTTGAGACTATTTGCAAAAGAAGACCCATTGAGATAATACTAAACTGTTTATATTGCCAAATACCTAATTTTGGCTGTGTGCTTTTAAAGCATATGGTGTGGGTGGTCAGAGTTAAAGACAGAGATTTTAGATTCATGAAGATATGGTTTAAATTCAGCCTCAGTCACTACCTTGGGACATTGAACAAACCACTTAAAATGTAGGTGCAAATGCCCAGTGGCCCCACCACACAAAACCACTTAGCATTACCTGAGGTCATCTTGCTTCCTTGTACCTGATGCTTCTTTTCTCACTCTTCTGAAGCCTTCACCCCTGCATTGCCTAGCTAACTGTTCATCTCTTAAGATTCAGTTCATGTGCTACCTCTTTCAGGAGCTCTATCTGACCCAATAAAATTTAGGTTTGGACCCAGCGTAGCTCAGCCGTAAGCCTTATTAAACTCTGTTTCAACTCTCAGTTGTGTTGTCTTATCTGCGACCTCTTTCAAAGCAGGGATCTTGACATTTACCTTTGCATCTTCCACCCCTAGCATGAGGTTTGGCCCACAGTAGGTATGCAATGTGTTTGTCAAGTTGAAAAAGGAAAAGTTGAAAGTGGAATAGAGTCAGAGAAGTTAATGAAAATTCACTAAAGTTAGAAAGCTCTTGACCTCTAGCTGGTACTGATAAATGGCTATGGATTCAGTCACCTACATTCAGCAAGTATTAGAAAAATAAGGCAAAGATCAGAGGCTAAAAGTTGCAGGGTACTCCTTGCTGTTCATTTTCTGGTTCCTTGCCTGGCTAAAGCCTGCAGTAGCTAGCCAAGCCCTCGTTCAGGATAGCTCTCAGGCCCATCTTCTGATCAGCTTTTTTTTTTTATTATTATTCATTCGTGGCTTGGAGTGACAAGAAAATATAACAGGTTGCAAAAAATCAGACACTTCAACTCTTCTCTTTCCTCTTCTTTACCATAAGCCACTGAAAAATGTTTCTTCTCTATGGATAGTAGAACTGAATAACCAAATATCTGACTCCAACATCAGATCTAAATCCTAAAGCCTAATCATTATGTAAAGAAGCAAAGGGTTTATGACAAGTATAATTGGGCAAAGAAAGAGTCTGTGAAGAGAAAGCAAGTATTAGCCATCAACTATTCAGTCTTAGAAAACAAAAAATGTGTATAGGTTCTCCTCAGTTGCAGAACCAATCGTAGCCATATAAAACAAACATGCTAATAAGGAGACACTTTGGTGGAACTGCTCTTCTGTGTGATTAAAAAAAAAAAAGGTGCCTGAGGTAAAGTTACTTACTAAGATTTTCCTACACTTTAGCCCTTGGGAAATCATTTTTTAAAAGTTAAATAAGATAAAGGAGATTGAAGGAAGTCACTGTTTCAAAATGTAAATGCGTGACATTTAGCATCTGCATTTTTTTTAATGAGAATTATGTTCCACAATGTTCTGTTAATGCTGTTATGCAGATTAGTACAGACCTGGGGACCAAAAGAAATAAGGCGTAGCCTAAAGAAATGAATTAGAAACCAATTAAAACAACTGTCAGGTTTAGGCTATGAAGCCCACTGCCCCCAGACATGTCCTTATTAGAAATGAAGAGATGCAGGTGAACATGTTTTGCAAGACAATGTACTTTTTCAACTTGACTATAAGACATTTATTAAGGAAGATTAATCCTAATTTTAGAATAAAATCAAAGTGCTGAAATCTTAATATTAGGATAAACTAAAACAATGAATGACATTAGAATCATAAAGTATGCCTCATCGTTAACTGACTTTTAGAAGCCTGAAATTTTATGTCCAATTTTATTCTTAAAGTTATCATTTAGGAAATGGAGACATATACTTCAATAGAATTATAATTTCCTCCCTTTCTTCAAGTTCCCATTTCCCAATTAAGGAAGGAGTTATTTACTTGTTCTGTAGCTCCATTTGAAAGCTTGGTCAGGAGTGGTTTTCTGGGTCACACAGCTAGGAAAAGGCTCTTTGGCCATGGTCCTTGGAGATGCTGAAAGATGCTAATGACACAGCGTGTTTGCAACAGCTGAGTGATCCTTAGATCAAATTAGGCATATCCGATTCAAGCTAAGAGTGCAAGAGGGCTTCAGAGGGCATTTTCTCCTGAGATTTCAAAAGTCTTGGGGCATATACTTAAGGGCGAGGAGGAGAATAAAGAACAGTTGTTTTTTGCGACCTTACCTGCTCAATCTGTAAGCACTGAGCATGTTTAGTCTGGAGAAGTGCTAGGACATGGTGCTGTGGTCAACTGTGTGTAGGACTGTTTAGGGGAAGAGAGGGTAAACCTCTATGTGTGCACTTGAGAAATAAAACAAGGATGATGGAGAAGTTACAGAGAGACAGAGTTCTGCTCATGAGGCAGAAGACTTTCTTACCAGCCTGAGATGGAAGCTTCCCTTGGAAATCATGGTCTCGTTATTCCTGGAGGAGATTCAATATTGTCTAAACAGTTATTTATTGAATATTTCAAAAAGGAAACTCAAATCCTATGGGAGTGGGGCATGTTGACCTATTGATAATCCTTGAGACTTTGTTCCTAACAATAATAGTCTTTATTTTTTTTGAAGAATAAAGTGCTTTGCAGAGAACTTCTGCTTTGGGGCATGATGGAGTAACTAGTACTGGATCAGCCCTTCTGATATAAATAATTTAGAGTGAACAAAATACACAAACCAACTAATTTTAGACTTTGGACAAAAGCAAGCAAACAAACAAACAAAAAACCACTACAAGACTGTGATCTCTGAAAGGAGTGAAATGATGAGGTGAGCCCTGTGATTTCCCAGGTTTCTTCTTGGAGGTACTTTCTAGGCTGTGGTGCAAGGAAGGGGAACCCAATGCAAAACACAACAGTCTCCCTAAATTGAAGAAACATAGAACAGAACTTGGGGAGGATTAGACAACTAGAATCTGTGAGGCTAAGTGGAAAGAAAAGAAAATTATTCAGAGAAATATCCCCCCAAATCTGCATAGAGGCTCCCTTGAGTCTTTGGTAAATGTTAAGTTGCACTGTGTAGGGTGAGATGCTACAGGCAGAACAAAAAACTCCTGGAGAAAGAAAACATAGTAGGTAATGATAAACTGAAAGTCTTACTCCATTTGGGGGGCCATAATAAAATACCAGGAACTGGGTAGCTTATAAACAATAGAAACTTATTTTCTATGGTTTCTAGAAACTTATTTCTTACAGTTCTAATAGTCTCGAACGTTTTAACTTGTACCAGCATCAAATCAAAAGTCTAAGTCAAAGTTTTATCTGAATATTATCTAAGTCAGATATGGATAAGAGGATTCATCCTGAAGCAAATTGCTTTTCAATTGTGAACCTGTGAAGTCAAACAAGTTGTGTGCTTCCAAAATACAGGGGCAGCAAAGGAACAGGATAAACACTCCCATTCCATTCCAAAGGGGAACATTAGAAAAGAAGAAAGGGGTAACAGGTCCCTAGCAAATCCTAAACTTTAAGGCCCACTAGGGCAAAGGTCTGGCCTTACAAACCCATTAGAGGGACAGTCCTGCCCCCACAGCTTTGTTGGGCACAGCTCAGTTTGCATTTTGCAGCTCTCATGGATTGGTCACATGCCTATGGCCCTCCCAGGCTGGGGTTCCGGGGGTGGCCCCATCCCTACGGCTCCTCTGAGCATCGTGTCTATGCAGTGGTCTCACCCTCACCGAAGTTGTGCACCCACAGCTCCAAGCAGATACATCTTTGAAAAGCTAGGTGGAGATAGTCATGCCCCCATGACTCTGCTGGGTAGGGGTCTGGCCTCCAAGCTTTGGGTGGGGTTTGTCTAGCCTGTTGAAACCCAGGCAATGACCCCCAGTTTTGAAATTGATGAGGCAGCTCTAATAATCTCTAAATCACCTTTGGGGTCCTTCTCTGTCATAAAGAATTTTGCACATTCACAGCTCAGTAACTTTGTGGTTCTGTCCTGTAAAACCTAACAAGTCTGACAACTTCCCTTCATTCCTTTCTGTCCCCTTTCTCTTCAGCTTATATTGGCTGTTTTCCTGCTGGGGTGACTGATTAAGTTTGTTGTTCATACTCATATGCATCTCCTTATCGGAGGGTCACTTGGTCACACTCTTAGTGTCCTCTTCAAACACATTTTCTCATTTCATGCAATAGGGATAGGCTGAGAATTTTCTAAAATTTTAAGTTCTGCTTCCTTTTTGGTAATTCCACCTTTAAGTCATTTTTTGTCTCTCATTTTACTATAAGCATTCAAAAGAAGCCAAGCTGTACCTTCAACACTTTGCTTAGAAATAGCTTCAGTCAAATATCCCATTTCATCTCTCACAGGTTCTACCTTCTACAAGACACTAGGATATGAGCACAATTCAGCCAAGCTCTTTGCCACTTTATAACAAGGATGACATTTCTGCCATGTCCAATAACATATTCCTCATTTTTATCTGAGACCTCATTAGAATGACCTTTACCACCTATATTTCTACAAACATTCTGTTCACAACCACTTAAGTATTCTTTAAGGAGATTCAGACTTTCTCTACAGGTCTTTTTTCCTTCTGGGCTCTGATCAGAATTGCCTCTAAGTTCCGTTCATGGCAACAAGGGCTTGTTCCAGCATGTACCTCCAAACCCGTCCGGCCTCTATCCATTACCCATTCCAAAACCACTTCCACATTATTAGATATTTGTTACAGAAATACCCCCACTTCTTGATACCAATTTTCTGTCTTAGTCCATTTGAACTGCTATAACAAAATACCTCAGACTGAGTAGCTTATAAACCACAGAAATTTATTTCTTGCAGTCCCAGATGCTAGGCAAGTCCAAGATCAAGGTATCAGCATGGTCATATTCTGGTGAAGGCTTTCTTCCCATTTCATAGCCAATGACTTCTCATTGTGCCCTCACATGATGGAAAGGGCAAAGGCTCTCTAGAGCCTCATTTAATAAGGCATTTATCTCCGTCATGAGGGCTCTGTCCCCATGACCCAAGCAACTCCCAAAGTTCCCACTTCCTAATACCATTGTATTGGGCATTAGGATTTCAACATATGAACTTTGAGGGGACACAAGCATTCACACCATAGCACTGAACAACAATTGAAGCCCGTGGACTGGAAGCACATGGAGACATTCAAATTCCAACCAGCTGGAGTGGAGCAAGCTCACTGGATATGCTAGGCATCCAGTAGGGATCCCAGAAAGCTTATGTGTTTAGATGTAGAATTAAAGTAGTACTTTAGTAAAAACTACACTAGACCCACTATAGCAAAACATTTTTTAAAAGCTTGAAAAGATCAAGCTGTTCTATAAGTAAGTGAATTGCCTGCTGAGGTTGAAATAAATTTTACATGTATGATCAAGCTTTAAAGGAAAGGAAGGCAGAAATGGAGATTATATATTAAAATTAGAACATCTAGAGCTGAAAAATTCAATATCTGAAATGAAAATATTTCTAGATAAGTGTAAAAACAAACTATATGCTGCAAGAGAAAAAAGGAGAGAACTTGATGATAGGATAATAGAAACTAATCTAAGAAAATAGAAGAAGAGGGGCGCCTGGGGGGCTCAGTGGGTTAAGCGTCTGCCTTCGGCTCAGGTCATGATCCCAGGGTCCTGGGATTGAGCCCCGCCTCGGGTTCCCTGCTCAGAGGAAGCCTGCTTCTCCCTCTCCCACTCCCCCTGCTTGTATTTCCTCTCTCGCTGTGTCTCTATCAAATAAATAAATAAAATCTTTAAAAAAAAAAAAGAAAATAGAAAAAGAAATGCTGAAACAAACAAATGAACAAACAAAGCAGAGATTTACTGCCCTGTAGGATAATATAAAGCAATCTAACAAGCATGTAATTGGATCCCATGAAGGATTCAGGGGTCGGAAAACATATATATAGAAAGACTGAGTGAACATTTTTTATATTTGATGAAAAATATCAACATACAGATCCAAGAATCTCATTGAACCACAAGAAAATAAACACAAGAAAAGCCACAAGCCAAGTCATAATAAAATTTATTAAAAACACTGACAAAGAGAAAATTTTAAAAGTAGCCAGAGGTGGGGGGGGCGGGGGGGGGCAGATGACAAACAGAAGGAAACAGAGAAAGAATCACAATCAATTTCTTACTGGAAGCAAAACAAACTAGGAGATGACAAAATGATATTTTTTTTTTTTAAAGATTTTATTTATTTATTTGCGAGAGAGAGAATGAGAGACAGAGAGCATGAGAGGGAGGAGGGTCAGAGGGAGAAGCAGACTCCCTGCCGAGCAGGGAGCCCGATGCGGGACTCGATCCTGGGACTCCAGGATCATGACCTGAGCCGAAGGCAGTCGCTTAACCAACTGAGCCACCCAGGCGCCCAAAATGATATTTTTAAAATGCTGAAAAGAAAAAAATATATAATTACAATTAAATACTATATCCAGCAAATCAAATATATTCCTCAAAAATTAAAATTTAAAAGATTTTCAGAAAAAAATAGCTAAATGAATTCTAAATAACTCATGAGTCAAGAGAAAAATAACAAGAGAAGTTAGGAAAAATTCTAAACAGAAAGATAATGAAAATACAACATACGAACTTTGTAAAATTCATCTAGTAACAGGGCCTAGAGGTAAAATTATATCTTAAATACCTGTGTTAGTAAAGAAGAAAAGTCTAAATGATCTAAGCTTCTACCTTAAATTGGAAAAAGAAAACCAAAAGAAACACAAAGTAAGTAGAATGAAGAAAATAATAAAGATAACAACAAAGTCAAAGAAATAGAAAAAAATATATAATACAGTTAAGTCATCAAAAGCAAAAGTTGGTTCTCTGCAAAGATCAATTAAATTAACAAAAGTCCAGCTGGACTGATGAAGAAAATAAGAGAAAACAGAAATTATCCGTATTAGTAGTGAAAGCAGGGGAATCACTAAAAATCCTAGACTCATGGGAAAAAAATAAGAGAATATTATAAACAACTTTATTCATTGCCAGTAGAACCCCATCATAAAGAATGTTAAAAAAATAAAAATTCTCCAGGCTGAAGAAAAATGATAATAAGTAGGAGACCAAATCTACCGAAAGAGGAGAAGTGCGCCAGAAATGTTAAATATGCCTGCATATATGGCATTTTTCTTGCCTTTTAAATTTCTTTAAAAGGTAATTGACTATTCATACCAAAATAAGAACAAATAGCACAACTAAGAACAAATCATAGGACCTGTGGGAAAATCACATTAAAGGCAACCTAAATAAAGGTTGGATTGCCATATTCATGGATAAGATGACCTAATATAGTGGATATGTTTATTTTGCACAAATTTAATGCATAGAAACAAGAAAAATTCAAATACAAAGCCCAACAAGTGTTTTTATAAGTCTCGACAAGCCGCTAAAATTTACATGAAAAGTAATGAGTAGTCAATAGCCAAGAGAACTGAAATAAATTTCCCACCAGATATCAAGCCTTATTATAAAGCAATAAAACATAACACTCTATAATTTTAAGATAGGCTAAAACAAAGAAGCCAATAAAGCAAAATAGAAAGTACATAAATAAACCATTAAAGGAAATTTAATATAAAAGAGAAGTGTCATTTTAAATCAGTAGGAAAAATATTGATTATTAAATACAGAGTGCAGGAAAAATTGGTTAGTCTCACAGAAAAACATTAAAGTTTATGCCTACTCCACACCATTGCAAAAAAAGTCAATTCCAGATCTATCAAAAACTAAAAGCAAGAAAGAAACACTGCAAAATTTCAGAAGAAAATATTGGAGATGATCTTTAAGAACCTCAGGGAAGGATTTTAAAACAAGATACAAAAAGGCACAAGCCATGAAAGAAAAGATTGATGAAAAAATGAAATGAAACCCAAAAACTGGTAGAAAATATTCCCACTTAATGTAATTAACAGAGAATTAGCATCTAGAATATTTCAAGAGCTCCTAAACATCAGCAAGGCAAATACAGGCAAGTCTCTAAACAAGCAGTTTGCAGAAGCGAAAGACATATTTCTCAAGAAAATATTTAAAAATGTGTTCAAAAATGAAGAACAAAAAACAAAAAACCCTCACGAGAATCCATTTTATAGTCATCAGATGGGCAAAAATTATAGAGTTTTACAAAAATATGATGCACTTGGAGCTCTCCTTGGCTGCTGGTAGGAATAAACACTACATCCACTTTGGGGAAAAAATTTAGCGATAGCTATTAAGTTTGAAAACATGTAGTAAAATTATATGATAACCATAAAAATAAACATATCCTTAGAAGAAATATACTTAAGACAAATAGTAAATGGAGAACTTAAACAAAACAGAGCAAAAATTTGTTTGTTTAAACAGAAGAAAATGAATTAGAATGGTAATTTTATTTGAGAAAAAATATGAACCACATATTTACCTTGACAACAATTACAGTGCACAATGAAGGTACATTAGAGACAAATTATTATTTGCCAAATAACAGATTCAAAGTAGCAGAGCAAAATTTATTTAAAAAAGGGGGAAATTTAGAGAAATCTAATTTTGGGGGGGAAATATTAGAAGAGATGAATAGACTGTCAATTCGAATACATAGAAATTAACATAGATCATTGACTATTAGAATTATTAAGCATCAGTTTATAGATATATTGAAATTTCTACTTTAAAAATTGAACATTCCTCCTTTTCCAACATACATTTTTACCAAATTTACTCATAGGCTATATCTCAAAGAAGGCTTTAAAAATTCAGAATCTAAACAAAACTAACACAAACAACATTTAGATATGGCAGAGAATATAAAATTTACCTACAAACCAATAACCTCTCTATATACAGACAATAAACAATTAGAAGTTGCCATAGAAAATTTCTCTTATAATTCTTCCCCTCTGTCCTGATATTTAGGAATAAACTTAACAAGACATGAGCAGAACATATATGATGAAAACTTAAAAGTACTTCTGATAAAGACAGAGACTGAAACAAATGGAAGGAGGTACTTGTCCTTGGATATTTTCCAGTGTCCAGTATCCAGTATCATAAAGATATCAATTTTTTTCAATTGAATGTATAAATTTTGTACAGTTCCCCCCATCCCTCCACACACAGACACCCCTGATCAGGATGTTTTTGAAGATCATATGAAAAAATAAACATGCAAGAATAGCTTGGAAAGTTCTGGAAAAGAAGAAAAATAAAGGAAAATAATCTTATCAGGTATTAAAATATGCTATTAAGTCTCAGTTAAAAAAGTGTGATACTGGCCCATAAATACACCAATGAAACACAATAGAAAACCTACCAATACATGCCAGTGTCTATGAAAATGTTGTATAAGTAATATCTCAAATTACTGGGGAAAACCTGGCCTTTTTATAAATTTGGGACAGCTGGACAACCATTTGGAAAAAAGATAAAATTGGATTCCTACCTCACACAACGCACTAGAAAAAATTCCAAATGAATCTGAAATGGAAGTGTAAATAATGAGACCATATGAGTATTAGCAGAAAACATGGGTGAATTTTTCATAATCTTGGACTGGGGAAAACCTTTTTAACTAGATTCACAATCCAGTTGCAATAAAAGAAAAGGTTGGTAAATTTTACTAAACAGAAACAAATCGAATGTTGAAGAAACCATAAGCCAAACTTAAGAAAGTGACACCACAAAACAAAACAAAACAAAACTCAAGTGTCACAGATGAAAGACTGATTTCCTAATACATAACAAATTTTTCACTAAAAAGGGGAAAATATCAAAAGCTGAGAGAAAAATGGGCAAAACCACAGACACATAATTCTGGAGAAAAAGATTTACCTCTGGTGTTTGTAAGTATTCAACTTTATTCAAATTACGAGAAAGGCTAATTAAGTCAGCTGTGTGATACAATTTCTTAACTATCAGACTGGCACAGATTTTAAAGCCTAACACCCCACTATGGAGAAACCAGCATTCACAAATTGCTCATGGGAGTGCAGCACGGTACAAACTCACTGGCAGGAATTTGGCAATGTCTAGCAGAACTACTCACGTGTTTACCCCTTGACACAACAAACCCACTTCTAGGAATTTGCCTGAAGCTACTGTCCCACAAATACAAAACCAAAGTTATATATGCATCATTATACACAACAGCAATATAGAGAAATAACCCAAATGGCCATTCATTCACAGGAGACCAGAGTAAATGATAGTAGAACCATAAAACAAAGTAGTGTGAAATCACAGAGAGGGAGAGAGAGCGCGAGAAGAAGAGAAACTCTTACGGAGTTATTCAAAGTTACGTAGACAAAGAGCAAAGTGTAGGGTGATATGCTTCCTTTTTTGGTAAGAAAGAAGAGACAATAAGGTTATGTATCTGTTTGCTTACTTTTGCTACAAGGAGCTTAGGAAGAATAAACCATAAATTAATGAACTGGGTGGGGCTGTGGGGGAAGAGAGAAATCTAGTAGGGACAGCGCTATAGATAGAACTGGAGACGGGTTGATATTCTTATCAAGGATCAAGCTAGCCCTTGTTTGTTGTTTGTATGTTTGTCTTGCTTTTTCCCCATGATGCTTTTTGTTTAGTTGCTGTTTGCTGACTCTGATTCTCCAATTGCTATTTAACTAGGTTCTTCATTCCTGGCCTAACTGTCCCCACTGCAAAGGATACATTTCTTTTTATTTGGACTTTAAAAATAAGGTGGTGACTTTTTTTTTTCCCCAAGCTGAATTACACTGTAAGATTACCAAAGCAATTTTTCCCTTTACTTTCAGCTCTTTCTCCTGCCAGGTTTATATGTGTTGAGAAACACAGAGAATTTCTCCAGCTGTGAAGTGCAGAAACCTAAAATAGATTTTATTGAAATGTAGTTGAAGTTGGAGTCCAGGAGAGGCAGGGAGCATCTGTATTTTTTTATTGGGTAGTGATAAGAAACTAATACTAAATCATTGAGCTAGGAGATAACACGCCTAATTTTCTCTTTTTCTGTGAATATTCCGTGGGTATTTCCACACAGGCAAAACACATCTGAAAAATGATCAGCAAATTCAGATATTTATCTGTAAGCTCAGAGAGTTGTTGCTATCTGCTTAAATTCTGCCCGTGTACTGACTGTGACAAACTGCTGGTGTGATTAAGAAATATTCTCTGGGAAAAAGTAAAATTGCTGTCAGGGATGAGGGCCTGAATAGAAGATTTTTGACAGATTTTCCTCAGCCAGAAAGGAGCCACTGGCAGCTTACCTGGTGAACAGGTCCTTCGTGGTATCATATGCTTCTCTACCAAGGAACATCCTGTGGGGGAAGAGATGATGCCATCTGAGCCTGTCAGTAAATCCGAAATCCTTGCCACTGCCCTACATGACCTGCCTCTACTTCTATCTAGACGCTCTCTTGTATCATGCTTTCCCCATGCTCTAGCGTGAATTTTTTCTCAAACATACCACAAGTATTACTACCCGAGGCCTGTCCATAGCTGTTTCCTCTGCCTGAAATGTTCTCACATATCTTGGTGTGGCTGGCTGCTTGTATTTGGAATTGCAGCTCAAAAACTTTCACCTTAGAAACCACCCCGCCCAACCTCTAGGCATCCCACTGCTCCATTTTATTTTTTTTCGGAGTTCTTATCCCTATTTGAAATTGCCTGATTATATATATGCTTATTTACATATCTATTTTGTGTCAGGGCCCTACTAGACGTAGTCTCCATGAGGGTCAAAACCACATCTGTCTTGTGTATGGTTGGCGTTGTGAAATGCCAGCTTCCAGAACAGCAGAGTTGTCCCATCTCACAGGCCGTAGTAGGCCTTCAGTAAGTACTCACTGAATGGGTGACTGGATGCATCACAAAATGCCAGTCTTTTTTAGTATATGTGCTGCCGAGGCGAGCATGAAAGTGCCAGTCTTTTTTAAGGGGTTGTAGTAGGTAGAATAATGACCCCCTAAAATGTCCATGTCTTCATCCCTGGAATCTGTGAGTATGTCATTTTACATGGCAAAGGGGGCTTTGCAGGTGTGATTAAATGAAAGATTTTGAGGGAGATATCCTGGCTTATTCAGGGGAGGCCCAAGGTGATCACAAGGGTCCTTATAAGGTAGAGAGGCAAGAGAATCAGACTGAAAGAGATTGGAAAGTACCACACCATGGGCTTTGAAGATGGAGGAAGTGGCCACCAGCCAAAGAATTCAGGTGACTTTTAGAGCTGGAAAAGGCAAGGAGACGGATACTTCCTTAGAGCCTCCAGAGGGAATGAAGCCCTACCAACACCTTGATTTAGCTACGCAAGGCCTGTGTTGGACTTCTGACCTCCGAAACTATGTGATAATAAATGTGTGCTGCCGGAAGCCACGAAACTGAGGGTCATTTATTACAGCAGCAACAGGAAACTGAGTTGACCCTGCCCAATGTATTAGAACCATATCAACATTGGTTCTGTGTAGTAGGGTTCTCCAGAGAAACAGAACTAGCAGGGTGTGTGTCTGTGTGTGTTTAAAAAGAGAGAGGGAGACAGAGACAGAGAGAGAAACTTATTGTAAGGAACTGGCTCATGTGATTGTGGAGACTGGCAAGTCCAAAATCTCTAGGGTCGACCAGCAAGCTGGAGACCTGGGGAAGAGCTGATGCTGCAACTTGATTCTAAAGACATTCTGTAGGTAGAATTCCCTCTTCCTGGGGGATCCTGAGTCTTTTTTTCCCTAAGGCCTTCAAGTGATTGGATGAGGCCCACCCACATTATGACGTGAATCTGCTTGACTCAGAGTCTACGGATTTACATGTTAATCTCATCTAAATAAAAACTTTCAGGCAACATCCAGACCCATGTTTGAAAGAATACCTGGGTGCTATGGCCTAGCCAAGTTGACACAAGGTAACCACCATAGCAGGTTCGAGAGAATACTACACAGCTACTATCATCTCAGTCACTATGTTGTTGTTGCTGCCCTGATGTAAATGTTTGTTCTTCAGGAGTCTCAGGGACAAAAAGTACTTACAAGAACAAACTCAAAAATAACAAGTTATTGGGACGCCTGGGTGGCTCAGTCGGTTGAGCGTCTGCCTTCGGCTCAGGTCATGATCCCAGGGTCCTGGGATCGAGTCCCGCGTCGGGCTCCCTGCTCCGCGGGGAGCCTGCTTCTCCCTCTGCCTCTGTCTCTCTCTCATGAATAAATAAATAAAATCTTTAAAAAAAAAAAAAAATAACAAGTTATTTAAGCAACACTTTTCCTGCACAGCATCCTCCACTGGGCTGGTGACATCTAGGTTAAGCTACATGTTTTCTAAGACTCAGTACCCCATATAGAGAATCCAGCCTTTCAGATTTCTTCCCAAATGGGGAATATGAGGAAACAGCAGTAATCTCCATGTTTCCACTCACATTTTAAGTAGATTTCTATGGTGGGGTTTTGTGTGCATGCATGCGTGTATGTTACTCAGAATCTGTTCCTTTTTTATTTGACCGAATTATGTTCATTGGCTTAGAAGCAACAAGACCTCCAAGATATTATTCTGGTATGATTTTGAAGCTGCTGGAAGCCACCATATGAAGTCTGAGAAAAGAATGGCCCTAGAAGAAGTAGATGGGTAGAGGGAGACTGGTGTACATCTGAACCTAAGTTCTACCTGAAGCCAATGTTATTCTTGGGCTTCTCAACTATCTCCATCAATAAATTTCTCCTTTTGCTTAAGCCAGTTTGAGTTGAGCTTTTAATCATTTTCAAGTAAAAGTAAAAGAGTAATGAATATGTTAAAGTTAATTCCTGCAATGGTGTTTTGCAAAAGCTAAAACCTAGAATATGGCATTGGCTGAGGTGAGGAGAGAGGTCAATAAAAATTTCTGGCCAACACATAAAATAATTCCCAGGCCCCTGAAAATACCTTAATGAAGTGGGTGCCAAAAAAGTATCTTGAAAGGACATCCTCCCCAGTACCCATCTCTTGAGCACGACAAGGCACAAAGGAGATCCTTCCACAGACTAGAACCAGGAGCAATGAGGAAAAAAAAAAAAATGATGATGGGCAATGATCTCAGAGAATAGAACCAAGGTCAACCAGACCAAGTGACCAAAGTTTTCCCTGTCAAGGCAATGAGTCATTGCTTTTCCTGCCCTTAGAATAAGATGCATACCATGAACTGGAATTCAGTGTGCATTGTTTTCTACCCACCTTGCTTTCTAAATACATGTTTTGGTTACAGTTACCTTGTTCCTTCTCCACCATTGCTCACTGTGTGTGTTGAGATGGTTAAACTTACTAGTTAGTCATGGGACAACGGACTGCCATTGTGGACTGAGTACACTGGGCTAGTTAAACTTACTCATTAACCATGGGTCAATCAACCACGAGGACCAACATCTTAACATGACTTGGGAGGGCTGCACATTACTCAGAGATGTTGTACTTGAAGATGGATACATTAAATAGATGAGACCTTGAACTGTCTCCCTTTGAGGTTTCACATTTGGGACAAAAATGAAAGGAATGTATGGAGATGTTACATGTTGTTCTTGCCATTCATTATTCTATTCTCTCTTCTCATGGCCACAATGCCCTGACTACCTCATACTCGGCTTGTGTGCTTGGCATGAAGCTGACTCCACCTTGACCTTCAGGGTTGCATTGCGGGACCAAAGTTAAGTCATCTGCTCGTCTCATTCCCTGGTCATAGTGCTTGGGCCATGGTCAGGGATACAAGCCAAGCCTGTCCAATTAGGGCAGTGGGACTCAATTCTCAGACTACTGAAAGGGGAAGCAGACTCCTTCTTTTCTGCTATTGTGGACCTGAATCTTCTAGAGCAGGAGGAGTGGTGATGAGAGAGAGACAGAAAGGCAGAGGGAGATTGAGAGAGCCAGAAAGAAAGAAGCCAACTCCAAAGAGACAGAACCAAGAAATAAAACTGGTGACATCATCTGAACCAGGACTCAAGCTCTTCTTGAAATAATTCTCTCCAAACAAACATATCTCTAGATATATTAGTCATATATTATTAAATCCTCTTGGCTTAAGTTTTCAGTCACTTGCAAACAAAATTGCTCTCACTAATGTAACTCCCTTATCCTGTGGGAATGCCTTTTGCTAGGAAAGCTGAGAAGATGAAGCCTTCTTGAACAAGAGACTCTCCAACCTGATATTCCAACTGCTGCTATTCACTGTGGTTGAAAATCTTAGTGGCTGCTTCTGTCAACATCTTTCACGGGTGAAGGACTTATCCTTTCCAGCTCTTGATGGATTCAACTCACAGCCACTCTTGCCTTCTCCTCACCTTCACCACAAACCAGCTCACCATGGGCCCTCTGCAAGTGACCGCTACAATGCCAAACATAGGGCAGGGGGAAAAAAAATTTAAATGCTTGTTTTTTAACCTGCAAGTTGTTCGTTAAGAACACGGGGAAAGAAAGGTTTGATGATTCTTAGAATTTTACAGCTGGAATGTGTAATTTAGCCTTTCTCTAACAATCCAAATTTATGATTTACAGATAAGAAGTTCATTGAATAAACCATGAAAAGAGAGTATCGATTCAGATTATGTACAACTGTGAAAAATAAAAGCCCCAAATTCATCTTAAACAAGATGGATGATATTTTTCTATCATCTGGATAGAATATGAGGATTAGCAGTCTTGGTGGAGACTGTTCTTTGCTCACTAAAAGGACTATACCCTTCTTCTATTAGAACAAAGTTGTCACTGGGCACAGGAGCTGATTGTCCAGCTGAACTGCATTTCTTAGCTTCTCCAGCATGCAGGTGTGGCTGAGAGGCTCTGGTCTCCCCCAAACCATGTGAGCAGAAATGGTAAGTGCCTTCTGTCATTGGATGTGTGCTCCTTGCGCTCTTTTCTTTCCACTGGCTTGAAATAGTAAAAATTAGGCAAGCTAGAAGCCGCATATTGAGAATGAGAGAGTGCCCTGCCAGTCTGGGTCCCTGGGTAATTTTTGAGGTGCCCGGTCTTCTTATCCAAACTATGAAAGGGAAATTAATTTCTAACTTGTTTTAGCCATCGGAGTGAGGGGATCTTTTTTCTAAAGAAGCATGACCTTTATCACAATTAATACTCTAGTCCAAAGCTAGCATAGTACTAGTATGGTACCTGGAATCACAAACCTTTCAATCCTGTTGCTTTGCTTTACTTGATTTCCATTAAAGACACCTCATGACCCAAAATGGCTATAAAAGCACCAACCACTAGATGTAAATTTCAAGCAGCAGGAAGCGGTAGGGAAAAATATATAAAAGATGATGCCCTTCCTTTTTAAAAGAGACTTTTCCAAAATACCATGCTGGGACCCCTCAAACCAATCAGAAAAGATCAGCAAGGTCTTTTGCCAAAAAAACGGCAATATTCAAGGTCTTAACATTTTAGCCTTGCCTTAAACATCATCACAAATTCTTAGGCACAGCCTGCATACCCACTGGTTTTTATGGGCACGAGGGAATATTCTGATTTATTCTTCTATAAACCTGAATTGCATCTCATGACAAAAGGCAGAAGTGTCGTGTTTTTTTTCATTTTAAATAGATATTTTCCTTTATATGAAATCTTACGTACAATAACAAATACAAATTGTGCTCCATGATAATTTCCTAATAATAATACTTTAACCTTTACTTCAATGTTAATAATCTGCTATGTATAGCCCTCCTGTCAGGTGTCAAGTGCTGCCTTAGCACCTGGCATCATTCACTCATTTCATCTTCACAAGTACTTTATAAGGTAAGTCTTAGTGATTCCATCTGACTTATGAGAAAGTTGAAAATCATAAAAAATAAGTATGGAATGGGGGTCAACCCACTGTTTACTGCAACCTGGTGTTCCTTCACGCTTCTGTGTTCCTTGAGGCAGTAAGATGGCCCGCACTGCTCCATCCTGCAAGTCTCTCTGGGGTCTCTCTAGCTACCCCATCTCTCTCAGCCCAGGGCAGCTTAAAAAGTGCAAATCCATTATCAGTACCCAGTCTTCAGTTTTAGGATACTGTAAATTTTAAACTCAGTTCTGTTTCACTCTGGCCATACTCACTCATCCTTTTTCTTGAGAAAAGATTAAGTAAAACATTTCTTACCTGGTTGCACCCTCTCCCACCCCGTGAGGTGCAAACCTCCCGGGCGCGACAGACAAATTATTCAGTCAAGTAAAGGGGAGCTGACAGCAGCCCGTTCTCAGTTTCCTAGGACTGCCTTCCATCTGGTGCTGATGCCATATTCTGGGGCTGTCCTGGTAGGGGTATAAATTTTACTGCCCCCAGGAGCTGCCATGAGAACTAGTTAAACAAGACAAGAATTACCATTTTCATTCACTATATCCTTTCTTTGGCGATGTTTTATGACTGACTTGGGCATTTCCCCTAGCAACCCGTTCTCTCTTTTAGGGAAGTGGAGATAAAATACTTGACATTTATTTCAAAGAGTGATTCGGAATAATATTACGGAAAATTCTGAGACATTTCTCAAGCTAGTTGGAGGGAACATGGAGTGGACATGTTTCTGAACCCCCAGTGGGTAGTCTAAATGCAAATTTGCCCTGACATATTGGCAGAACAGTACCATGTGGCCATACTCTGCATTCCCTGAGTAGAGACACCAAATGGGTATAATGGATATAATCTGGAGAAGAATAGAAAACACTGGTTAACATCGGGCAGGAACACACATATGCCCTACTGATGATAAACTTCTTTTCTCTGACCTGGTTTTTTTGGTGCTCTGGTAGGCCCTTGACCCCTGTATGATTTTTACTCCCTTAAATGACAGCACCTTTCCAGGCTAAAAAAGGGGAAAAGCAGCTCCTGGGACATTTTATATATATTCAATTTACAAATATGACACAAGCTAAGAACTCCTATTCTTTCCAGTTACAAAAACATTTGAATTTTAAAACAACAACAACAACAAAACTTTAAGACTGACTTAGAAAAACAAATGAAAGATATCTAGAGAGTCGTAAGATAGTACTGAATAGATTAGATGCCAGGCTACATTAAGCATGGGTATACCCAACTTAACATTCGTACTTAAATATTTTACAAGCATTGTAAACCTGAATGTACAAAAGCCAACTCATGACCTGCTCCATCATATCTGGAATATCCCCATTCTTTCCTGTCTCTGAAAATTCCTTACCATCCAGCTGGTTGCATGCCCAGAAATCCAGGAGTCCGTCTTAACACCATCCTCTCTTCCCAGTATTCAAGCCACCATCAAATCCTTTGATTTGACATCCAAAATATTGCTGGGATTTACATGCTTTGCTTATTTCCATCAGCCTGCCTTAGGCCAAGGTGGTCTCCTGTACTCCTTCAATAGCTTCTCTCTCTTGCTCTGTTTTAAATCTGTTACCCACACTGCAGTCAAAATGACCTTTGAAGAGTGCAAATATAATTGTGTATTTTCTTGCTTAAAATCCACTAAGGACTTCCCAATGGTCTTAGGACAAATGTCAAAGGCCTTATCATAGTATGTTATGGCCCAGTAAGCCTAGACTTACCTTTAAAGCTGTTTCTTTCTTTCTTTCTTTCTTTTCTTTTTTTTTTTTAAAGCTGTTTCTTAAGACAATGTTTCTGTTGGTCTGTTAGAGTGTGTGTGTGTGTGTGTGTGTTCACAGGTGTGTATGTGTTCGTGTATTTTATGGAATTGTTATAGTAGAGATAGGGAATTGTCATCTTTTTCCTTCTCCCCAGACCTGTGTTGTTACCCCATTGGTTTATGTCTCGATACCAGAGAAGCCTTAATGTTGCCGAGAATTAACAATTGTTCCACGGTGCCCCACCAGGATCCTACAGGTCAATGATCCAGCAACACCAAGCTCCAGCCCAGTGGCACACAAGCCATTTTCGCTCCCACTGTCCACTGTGGGCCCTTCTGAGGAGCAACCTTCTCTCCCAGAGTATTAGCTTCAGGAAAGTGCTTATTAATCATTGCATTGAGTTCCTGGGCCACTGCTTGTTGTTGGGTGCTGAGGGCTGTTTCTCAAGTGTAATGGCCCTCGACCTGTTAAGGAATCCCCCTCCCCTCTTTTTAATATCCTGTCATAAGATTAATAGTTTAAACGTGATGCCACATGCAAACACCCTGATAAGATCTTACTTAATGAAAAGCAAGCAGAGACTTTCTTTTGAGAACATATGTCTTTTGAGAAATTCAAAGCAAATTGGAGATAGCATGTAAAATGTCTCAGGAAAAGAAAAGTTCTAAATGAGAACATTTATCATCATCATAGATTCATGGGGGCTGTCAAGACACAATAAAGATTTTAACTCATTTTGTCTCTGGCAGCCTTTTCCACAAGGACCTTCATTAACAATACTCCCTGCTTGACCTGTTTCTGCTCAGCCACATCTCCCACTGTGGAGGACAGGGTGTGAAATATATCTTTTCAAATGGATGTCATTTATTTTAATATACCTTTAATAATATTGCGGCTCAGTGTTTTAATTACTCATACTTTTTGGTACTTCCGCCCTCCGGCAATTCTATCTAATAAATCTGATAAGTGCAGTAGACTCTGACACCCAGATAGTAGATGTACAGTGTATGCTGTGGGGAGACTGGTTTCTCTGTGGTGGACCCAGAACCAGGTCAAAGGAGTGCCCTGAGAAGCCCAGTCATTCTGGCCTGCTGCCCACAGGAGGGGGAGGCTTTCATATGCTCAGCTGCAGCTGGACATTCTTCTCTGCTCTGTGGCAGCACCACCAGGAGAATCCTTGATCATACCGTTCAAATAACAGCTTCATTCTGCCATGAGCCGTCTCTGCCCAGTCGACCCCAGTCATAATGTACACCCCTCCTCTGTGCTTTGCTAGCCCTTAACGCTTATCATTACTCTTCAGCTTCTCATAGTTTATTCCAGTTAATGTCATTTGTGTGCATTTTTCCTACTGTTACAGGTTGCATCGTGGTCCCCCAAAATCCATATGATGAAATACTAACCTCTACTGTCTCGCACCGTGACCTTATTTAGAAATAGGGTTGTCGTTGATGTAATCAGCTAAGTTAAGATGAAGTGACTTAGCCCAGCTAAGTTAAGACGAGTGGGTTAGGGACTGAACCCAATATGATGGGTTTCCTTATAAGAGGGAAAATTTGGACCCAGGCAGGTATAGAGGGAAGGCAAAGTAAAGACAGAGAGAATACCATCTAAAAGCCAAGGAACGCCCGCAGCTACCAGAAACCAGAAGAGAGATAAAGAACAGACTCTCCCCCACAGCCCTGAGACGGAACCATCTTTGTCACTGCTGTGATTTCAGAAGTAGCCGCCAGAACTCTGAGACAATAAATTTCTGTTATTCTAAGCTAGCCAGTGTGTGGCCCTTTGCTAAGGCAGCCCTAGGAAGCTGTTACACCCACTAAAGTATAAATCTCTTGGGGGCAAAGATCTAATTTTTTTCATCTTTGTACCCCTGAAATAGTACCCACATGAGGTAGTTACTCAATAAATGGTTTATTTAACTTAGTTATATGAGGGTGAAGAATCACAAGGCACAAAGCTGGTTTACGTGTTGGAGTGTAGACAGATGATGGTAAAAGGATGGACTCTTGCATTACTGAAACAGATGGAACGGGAGGAGATACCGAGGGCGAGATATTTTAGCAGGGATGGTCCAGGTCCACAGCCATGAATGGCAAGCATGTACCCAAACATACTTCTAAGGTGTGTCTGGCAGTGTTGGGGAAGCAGGCAAGTGGGCTCAAAGAAATCAAGCAAGGCTGAGCAGTGGGACCCAGTTTGCATGTATTCAGCTAGCTTACAACGAGACAATAAACTCAAAAACAGTGGCATGGCTCAAGGGAAAACAGTGCTCTGGAGATAGGTTCTTGCAAACACTGGAAGGTAAATTATAGATGAGACTATGGGACACAGAGGAATGTATTGGTAACAAACAACTGGAATCCTCCAGACAAATCTCAGATACGTGAGACGAGTGTAGAAAGCACCTGGGAAGCCTGACATTGACCTGGTGCTGATCTGAGGCATAAGGATCGAGTCTGCATTTGGGGCTCTGGCTAAAGATGGATCTGTCTCAAGATGGTCTTTAAAATGCACTAGTTTCTATAGCATTATAATAGACTTGCTAAAGTCTGAGATAAAGTAACTTGACACAGTGTGCCTATTTTTAGCATCAGTTCACATCTAATTGAAGTGAATAACTATAACTGTAAACCAGTTGATTGACTCGAGGAGTTGCGAAGTGTTTGCTCCTATTATGCAAGCAGCCTGTAGGGGTTTTCTGTTAGATCGGTATACTTGGCCCAATTTCTCTTTTTTTAGAAGTTCGGATTAGGTGCCAAAATAACCACTCAGGAGTATTAGTTGAAGTGTTGCTTCTCTCATTCATGACATTGGCCTGGCCCCTGCCCTAATTTATGGGCCTGATCCTGGTCTTAGAGTTTGGCATGGAACAAACTGATTAAATCCCTCTAGTTTTCCTTAACACTTTAAAAATTCTTTTCAAGTAGGATATAGAATGATGTTGGCCTAAATTGCTTTAATTTACATGTATCCAAATGCAAATTCTAGGACTGGATCCTAGAGAAAAATCCTAGCTGTCCTACTTGTACTAAACATTTGCAGTGTAAAAATGTCTAGATGAAAATAAAGCATGACTAAGCCAGATGGGCGGGGAAGTGACATAATTAATAAGAGTTTAAAAAAAGTAACTGGTTTTATGATTTCGTAAGTAACAAGCGAGAATCATAGAAAACTTGAAAATATAGAAAATTATAAAGAAAAAAAAAAATCCCCAACAGTTCCACTACCCGAAGACAACTGTTGAGGTTTTCCCGTTTCTCTTCTCTGTGTAAAATCTCATGTTCCTTTTTGTCTTCAAGTCAAATTTAATCTAAGGCCTCCTCAGCAGAGTTGGAGGGAAACCTCAGTCATTATTAATCCCTATACTATGTGTGGAAGTTAGGTGGAGGGATGTCTTCCAAAAAAGTTTTATGTTATCTTTTGCCGTTGAGAACATTCTGGAAAGATACCCTTTTTTTCATTCCATACTGGTGACTATCGTTATCTAACTTTTTAAAGCCAGGAACAGGGATCTTTGATATGGCCTCTTTCTCCACAGTTCTTAATGTTTAGCCCCTAGCGCGCCTGTTTTCCCCCAGCCCCTCACCATGCACTTGCACTATCCTTCCAGTCATATTATTGGTAGGGTGGGTGTCACCATGGATGTGAGGACTGGTCTCCACCCAGAAAATGAAACAAACAAACAAAAAGAAAAACAGCTGCTTTCCAGTGATGAGAGATTTTGCCAATTCTCCTGTTTACACCTCCTCTCCTCCTAATACACTTGCCTTCCAGCCACCACCCCCCACCCCCACAACCTGGCATCATCTCCTCTAGGAGGGTGAGTGGAAGGTGGGTGTGGGAGTTGCTCAGTGTCTGGCAACTTCTGTTTTTGGCCCACAAAATCGAAGCTGAGTGAAGAGAGCACAGAGACTTGGTGACCTTTTGGAAATGGCAAGGAAAAAACACCCATAAGCAGGAGGAACCCAAACAAATTAAGTTCTTACTAAATTTTCATGCCGTATATGTTCGATATAATTAGGATCACACCGTGCATGCCCTTCTGAATTCTATTATTTTATTTACATTACAACTAAGCATTTTTCCATGTTGTTTAAAACTCTAAGCAAACGTGATTAAGAGCTGCATAGTGTAAGCATGAGTATGCATCTATGCACAAAATATTGTGATCGGTGATGTAATGTAGGAGAGGAAGCTATGCAACCAGTCAATCTGGATTCCAGTCCCAGCTCTGCCACTTATCACTAACATAATCTAGGTAAGTTAATTAACTTCACTGATTCTCATCTGTAAAATGGGGGTGATAACAGTCTGTATTCATGTCGTTGTGGAAATTAAATGAGGCAATATAAGGTAAACCCCGAGAAGGGTGTCTTGCACACTGAAGGAATGCCAATTATCATTTCAGTTCACTCTCATGCTGTGTCGTTTAGATATGGATTTGAAACAGCCAGTGCTCAGTTTGAATCTGAACTCTGTCATCTGTGATCTTGGGTAAATTACCTAGCTTCTCTGAACTTCAGTTTTCTCACTTATAAAACAAGCAGTGGTACATCTTTTCAGGGGTTCTTGTGCTGATTAAATCCAACATTAAAGGTAAATTCCTGGCATAAGTTAATTAAGTGTTTAATCTATTATGACTTAATCTTTCCACATCCCCTGTGCCTACACAAAGCCTTCTAAATAGTAAGTGCTCAAAAAATATTTGTTGAATAGATGTTCATTGATTAAAGAGCTGGATCACAATGTACTTACGTCAGTGCAAATGTTTATAAAAGACCCAGAAGGATACACACTAACTTGATTATAGAAAATGCTTGTGTGGACTGAGATCGGGAGAGTTAAGGAGGATTCACTTTTTCTCTACTTAAAGTTTACAATGAAAATAAACTCACATTTTACTTTTCTTATTTAAAACTAATTTGAAAATAATTAAACCTGAAAAAAAAAAAAAAGGGCAGGAACATGGTCTTACAGAGTCCTGGGTTTTGCAGTTGGTCCCAATGCTACAAGTAGGACAAAGAAAGAAACAGTGGGGCATACAGATTCCAGATCTTTCCAAGAAGCTTCGGATCTCACACGCTTTTGACCTTCCCTTTGAACCCAAATCTACAGCCTACCCAATGTGGTCAGAATTTTTTTTTTTTTTTCTGAATGGGTAGTTTTAAAATACACAAAAAAGACTTTCTCATAAATTGGGCCAAAAAAATTTTTTTTTAAAAAGATTATTTTTACATAATCATTCAAAGGACACAAATTCATCTTGGAGTACTATCTTGTTTTGACACACTCCTCTCTGGGTGAAATGCTTCCATTGTAACATATTCCATTAAAGGTTCTTTTTGTTGAGATGAAGTGGGAAAAAATTGTGTTGTGTTTCTATAGGAAAAAAGCTTAGCACAGTCGGCAAGATTTTCCCAGGGTTTGACATTTCTCTGTGTAGTAACGGGCTGCCTCGGCCTTGCTAACAGCATCACCCACACGTGGACCCATGTAGAGGTGATTGGTTAGCTCTGCAGTGAACTCTCTTGGGTGGGGTAGGTCCCTCCCAAGCAGCATTTGGTGGTTACTATGCACAGATGAGGGCCCTATGCCCAGAGCAGGGCATGATAATCCATCAGAGGTGTTGACCATTCATTCCACTTACCAGATCATGGATGGAATATCTGGCCATTGGGTGCGCTCTCCTATCTCCTTCTGCCAGGCCCCAGTTCAGATCAGCTTGGAGTTCAGCCTGTCTCTTCTGCATTATACCTCACTCCTCTCTTGGGAGGAATCTGCCATTTGGCTGGAAGCATATTTGAAATTGTGGTATGAGTCCTGAGACATTCACAGGTCCCAGAGAAATGAGAGAACCTCAGGTTCCAGGCTGACAGGAAGGTCTCTGTTCTTTGACAAAGTATTTTGTGTGTCTAAGATTTCAGAGAAAATGGTGCAAGTTAGAACAGATGCCACAGTATGGAATCAGAAAGAAAAGAAAAGGCTTAGGCTTAATGAAAAAATTTTGGACAAGAAAAAGTTAGACTGACAAAGCCAATGTGTGCAAAATTATAGTAGGTAAAATGTTACCCAATGGCCTTCTGTCCCCTGCTGGTGGTCTCAGTCCCTCTAACGCCCGATTATGGTGGAAAATGCATAGGACCAGAGGTCAAGCTGATAACTGATTCAAATTCTGGCACTGCCATTTACTAAAGATCTGACTTTGGCTATGTTCTTTATCCTAGACGGCCCTCAGTTCTCTCCTCTGTAAAAAGGGGATAAAAATATTTATCTCGCAGTACTGTGGGGGAAGAATAATGACATAAAGCAGTAAGCATTTGGTAGACACTCAATAATTATAACCATAATTATGAGTGGCTTTTATGTACATTCAGAAGATAGGCCTGCCCAGTCCCTGCCCCCCCCAAAACTAGGGGTCTTGCAAGCTGTCAACAAACTTTTAAATTTAATAACAGAATTGAGGTGGGTTTTTCATAGTTATTATATTTTAATAGAAGACTTTTATGAAACAGTTTTCTCATTAATTTAAAATTTTGAGCAGGTCTCATTGGATATAACTTCACACCTGCTAGCATGACTACAATGAAAATAATGGAAAATAACAAGTGTTGGCAAGGATGTAGAGAAATTGGAACACTTGTACATTACTGGTAGGAATGCAAAAAGGTGCAGCCATTAGGGAAAGAGTTTAGTAATTCCTTGAAAAGTTGAACACGGAATTCCCATATGACCCAGCGATTCCACTTGTAGTTATATAACCAAAACTATTGAAAACAGGGACTCAAACAGATACTCGCCTGCTAACATTCATTGCAGTATTATGCACAATAGCCAAAAGGTGGAAACAACCTTAGTGTCTATCAACAGATGAATAGATAAATAAAATATGTTATATACATATTTTATGGAATATTATTCAGGCATAAAAGGAAATGAAGTTCTGATACATGGACCAACCTGGATAAACCTTGAGGACATTATGCTAAGTGAAATAAACTGGACACAAAAGAACAAGTATTGTATGATTCCACTGATAAGAAATTTCCAGAATAGGGAAATTCATAGAGACAGAAAGTGAATTTGAGGTATCTAGAGAATGGGAAAAAGGAAGAAAAGGAAGTTACTGTAGAATGGTTACAGAGTTTCTGTTTAGGGTGATGAAAAGTTTTGGAAATTGATAGTACTGAGGGTCGTACAATATCATGAATGTAATTAATGCTACTGACTTGGACAATTAAAAATAGTGAAAATGGAAAATTTTGTGTTATGTATATTTCACCACAATAAAAAATAAAATACAAAATACATACTTAAGTACATAAATATATGACCTCTAACTAAAAACAAAAATTTTGATAGGTTACACATTCACATGGTCCCAAAACAAAATAAGTAAACACAGAATTCTTACTCTTCTCTGATCCCATCCATTGCATTCCCTTTACCATTTTCAACAGGTAACCCACTGGTATTTGTTTCTCAAGTGTGTTTTCAGTATATCTCTATGCAAATATCAGAAGAGAATAATAATGAATTTTTCCCCTCCCTTTCTATGTATAAATATATTAACATATATGCATTGTTCTATGCCTTCATTTATCCTTTTAAAGATACATCCCAGAGATATTTCCTTATCAGTATATAAAGATCTGCCCCATTCTCGTAGACTGTTGTATACTATTCCATTGTGTACTATACCATGATCAATTTAACCAGTCCCATAGTGATGGAATTTGAGTTTTTTTTGAAATTTTGATATTTAGAGTCTTTCAATCTATAACTTTATCCATTTTTCATTCATATGTGCAGTTTTTACTGTAAGATCAGTTGCCAAGACTGAGATTGCTGGAATCAAAGGGTAACTGCATTTGTAAGTTTGATAGCCATTTCGGATTCTCCTTCACCAGGATTGTACCTATCAACTATGCTATGAGGATGCCTATTTGTACAAAGATTCACCAAAAAAAGGGCTAATTTTTTTTTTTTTTGCAAATCTCCTTGGTAAAAAATGGTATCTGAGTATGATTTTAATTTATATTACCCTTATTATGAGTACAGTTTGGCATCTTTCCATATACTTAGAGGTCATTCTTTTTTTTTTTTTTTTCTATTGATCCAAAAGTTTCCAGAATCCAAAGGAATGAATGGCTAATGGCAGCTTTTCAGACTGGAGAAAGTGGAAAGGAGATAATCAGGGAAATGGAGCCCATCTAATTCCCCCTCCTTCATCCACATGATACACAAACTAAGCAGTTGCCTCTTCCTAGGGCAAAATCTGCTTTCAGATCTCTGGGGGGTGGGTGGGAAGAATGTTGCTTTTGGTCAGAGGAGGATGAGGTTTGGGGGAGAAGGCAGTCTGCCCTCCATGTGCACTGGATCCCAGTTGGTATGAAAAGTAGGCTATGAATCAAGAAGTCTAATAAAACCAATTTGTCTAATGTCCTACCAACATTTTCATGCAATTTCCAATGAACTGCCTGTGAAAATCTCCTCAAGAAAGATGATCACCTGAGCTTGTAGATTTTATACTCTATAACTCTGCAAGTTCTTGGGAGAAACAACAGAGCCATTCAATCATTCCCTTTGAGATGAGAATAAATGACAACCATGCCACCTAAACAGCATCAGTTGGCTGTGGGGGCAATCTGTCATTTCCAGGAGAGGGTGTGGTTTTATATACAAGGGTGCAGCATATGATCATGTTTAAAAATTCCAAAGATAGCAGAAATTCAAATGGGTCGGTTTTGTCATTAAGCTGCCTGCAGGTGTTCCATTTAGATCAGATGCCACATTTGCAAGCCAGAACGGAAGAAGTGGGCTTTTGCTTAATTCACTGAGTCTCAGAAGAAAATGAACATTTTTTTTTCCCACGACAAACTGGAATTTGCCTCAGACGAGCTTGACATATTGCCGGCCTAGGGTCTAACTTTGTCTGAGAATGTCACTCCGTTCTTCCAAAGTTGCCAAGATCAGAGGCCAACAAGAAAAAGAATGGGGCTTTTCTAAGACTGCCGGATGATATCTTCCCCACAATCCGTTCTGATGTGTCATTGCAAGTGTCCGGGTGACTAAGGCAGAGAGAAAAACGAAAAGAGAGGCCTTCTTGCTCCCAGAAATGGCTTCTGGTAAGATAAAATAACCAGGGAACATGATGGGTTCAGGACATCTATAACCAACCTGGGCTGGATCAGCACTTCTAAGTTTTTAACCAAGAAATATTGATTTATGTTTATTATGCTTTATGGCACTTTAGAGCAATTTATAACACTTACATTAAGAAATGGATGGGCCGGGAGAAAAGCCAATATGGGCATGAGAGAAGATGAAGTGCTGTCAGGAATAGCAGCTTTCAAGTATCAGGTACAATTTCTTGTTTTTGCATTTTATCTGAACTTTTTAACATGAAGCCAGAATAATGATGATTGTTTTTTAAAGTTACACAAACAGACAAAAAGGGATATGTTGAACAAATCTAAAGGAATCATTAAAATACACACAGACACACACATTCAAACATATGTATGTATACATATATATATCTTCAAACATTAAAACTAAAAAGCAAAAATAAAATCCTTCTCTATAGACTTATTTTTAAAATACACTTAATGGTGTTCTTAGGTAAAATAAAGGTAAAAAACAGTACTGTATAAAATATGAGTCTTTATTCCAAATGTGAGTTATTTTAACAATAACAAAAAAACCCAAACTAATGCAGCAAAATACTATGAATCTTTGCCAATATAGTCACTTATCTAATAAATTTTGATAAATCAGGAAAGACTTCAGAGACCAGAGACATTTTCCTTATATGTGTCCTGCAAGAGCAATTCCAGGACTGTAGCATCAAGTAAACAAATGAAAATATGCAAAGTAGTATCAAGAGACCATGGTAATGTGTACTGAAAAATAAAGTTTTACAGATATAGAAGTTGCTCATTCTTTCCATGATTGTCTATTAATATCATTAATTGTTATTATTTAGAAACTCTCAGAGCTAGAAAGTGGCCAAAAACATTTACCTAATTACTTACTGTTAACATTAGCAATTTTTTAAAAGATTTTATTTATTTATTTGAGAGAGAGAGAGAGCATGAACGGGGGGAGGTGCTGAGCAGGGAGCCCGACACGGGACTCGATCCCAAGACACTGGGATCATGACCTAAACCGAAGGCAGACACTTAACCAACTGAGCCACACAGACATCTTTATCACTAACAATTTTAAATAGTAAGACATCTGTTCAGGTATACTGTACATCTTCAAAACATAGCCCTATTTCAAAGAAGAGCCCAGGCTGAGCTAAGGAAAAAATAGCATTTGGGAGTGAGGTGGATCACAGTGAATTTTTTTAGAATGGTTGTAATTTTCAACAACTTTAATTTGGAATTTTTCCTTTGGGAGAATGTCCATATTTATGCAGAAGTCTTACAGGCATCATAGGAGAACCAAGTTTTGAGTTGAGTTTGCAAAGGCTCAAGTAAAATGATTTGATGATAGAACGAGATGCAGTTTTAAGAAAGTGAGGATATCAGACAGGAAGTTTGGGTTTGGTGGATAAGAGGTGGAACAAGGAATCTCTGATAAAACTGATAATAGTCACAGAAAGTAGGTAGGATTTCAGCAGGCAAAATAACGCAAGCATAGGACACTGAAGACAAGATTGACTATGACTTCATTGCATATGAACAAACAAAAAAAATTGGAAGGGAGAAAGCTAAGGACAAGGATACAGGAAAGAATATGAAAGAGTAGACCTCAATAGACATCAGTTCAGGTTTGGGAAAATCTGGTCCATAATAGGGAAATAAGTGGTCGTTAAGGAAGAATATGATCTACAATCATGACTTTTTCTAGTCCAATAACTACTGAACTTCACTTACTGGTTTGTTCTGTGGAATTTAGGCTCAGAGTCAGGACCCTTAAAAGTGTGGTCCTAATATATAACCCTCCAACGATATTTCCCCAAACTTACCATCATTCCAGGCCATCTGTTCCACTCATCTTCAAAACACACAAAGGACTTCCACATATAGGGGTGTGTGTTTATCGACTGAATATTATTGGATACTTGGATGCTTTGTCCTGTTGTCAGTTTCCCATTCCCTCTCTTAGTCCCTGGAACCCTAGCACTTTTTCACATACAGATTCTCTTTATTAAGGTCCAGTTGCTCTTTATTTGGGCAGTTCTCTTGGATGGAGACTCTTTCAGAATGGCTCAAGGCCAGCTTCATTTGCCCCATGGGGAAACTGAGCCTATTGGGGAAAGTGCACACAGTGTGCAGCCTTAGTCACTCCTGTTTAAATTTCTCAAGTTTGTGTCTGATCCCTTTCCTTATTCCTCTGCTTCCCTCTACCTCCAGGGACATAAATCAAGCTCTATATTCAAGGCTCAGACTTGGCTTGAGAAGGTGGGAGCAGGCCACTCTGATTATCTCTCCTTTAGCATTTCTCTTTTCCTGGCTGGCTAAGGTGATTCTCTCTGCTGACAGAACCAGTTTCACTCCCTTAGCATGTCCTTTGCAAGTGGTTTGTCCTCTCACCCTGCTTTGGTATGCTTACTCTCAGCCTTTGGTACCTCAGAAAAAAAACTGAGTTTAATTTATTCATTGGTGTTGAGTTCACTTCTGCAACATCCAGTATCCCACCCTACATGGCTAGATTTTCCTTATGTTAACATGCCATTGCTTTTGCTATAATTTTGCCTTATCCATCCTGAGTCCTGTCCTGTAGAACAAACACTGAATTTTCAGTGTTGGTTCCTAGGATTGTTGCAGAATTCAGTGCTGTGTAACTGAATCATTTGGGAGAAAATGGTAGAAATGGGAAGAAGTCACTTAACTAACCAAACCTGGGAAAAAATGGTGGCCAAAAATCATATCTTCAAGATATGGCAAAAACAATACAGTTGCAAGAGGGAATTAAGGATGAAAGACAGTGTGATATTTTTTTATTATGATTGTGTTTGCATGTATTGATGGATTGCTTAATTCAGGGCCAATAACATGAGGACATGGCCATGGGTGTACAGATAAGAGACCATAAGAGCACATCTAAATGAAGTCTCCAAAAATGAAGTAAGGTTGGTTTACAGCACTGTGTGCTTGGGTAGGGAGAAGAGGAATACAGTTCGAGGAAAAAGTAAAAAAATTAAACTAAGATATTTTATGTTACTATGTTTTAGTTAATGTATAATCATTCTTCTTTAGTAAGAAAAAAGGAGTTTAAGAGAGTTGACCTGTCCATAATGGCAGGACAAGAGTGAAAGTTGGCCCCCACATGAAGCCAAAACTTATAAAGAAATGTTCTTGCTGATATCCCAAGATTTTAGTAGGAGCTTGAGGTTAAAAAACATTAAAGAGGGGGCGCCTGGGTGGCTCAGTTGGTTAAGCGACTGCCTTCAGCTCAGGTCATGATCCTGGAGTCCCGGGATCGAGTCCTGCATCGGGCTCCCTGCTCAGCAGGGAGTCTGCTTCTCCCTCTGACCCTCACCCCTCTCATGCTCTCTCTCTCATTCTCTCTCAAATAAATAAATAAAATCTTTAAAAAAAAAACATTAAAGAGGTTCCATTGGAGTACTAAAATAACAAAAGGCCTTAAAGTCAGGTTTTAGGAATCAAAAGTACCAGAAGATTGAAGAGCTGAGAATAGTGGGTCCAGTAGGAAAGCCTGAGGGTGATGGGAAAATATCTGAGATGAGTCTGATGCTCACAGGTGCCTTCTATGATCTCTGAACCAAGAGTGAGTGGATGTTTCACTTAAAAGACTGGGACTGATGGGGACAGAGCATAACGATCAGTTGCTTTTACTGACTCATTTCATTCATCTATAGCTTAAAGTTGTAAGGACGGAAAATTTCTGGAATTGGAGTAACCTATTGTCCAGATAGTCCATCTTGATAGATATGCTATTTTCCTGGTTGGCTGCTTCTAATTTACCTGATGGAGAAATGAAATTCCTTGAAGTGTTGACCTGATCCCTTGAAACCTGAGTTTCTAGGTCTGCTTTAACTCTTCTAAGAGGTGGCAGTCTAGGTGGCTAAAGGAGGACTTGATCATTGAAAGTTTTGCTCCAGGGTTAGGTGATTGACTTTGGCCATGTTGTTTCCTTAAGACATTAATGCTTGGAAGGAATTTCCTACCTCCTTCAAAGTCATAAGCCTTGGTGTCTCTCTAGGTAGGGTCAAATAGACTAAGACCACAGTAAGGGTTAACCCAGATTTTAAATGCCAGAAACATTACAGATGTGACTAGGACTGGACAAACCCTTTGCTTTCCCAAGGAGGTTGTTTCTACTATAAATATAGAAAAATAGAAAACAAGTCAGTGGTAATCAAGAGTGTACTGCACAGATTACTGCATTATCTCTAATCATCTTCAGGGTCATTCTACCAATATAATGTTAACATCATGCCACCATATTGGCCAGACAAAACATGGCCCAGAAACTCCATTTGAATTCTTGAACACACATTTTTTTAGGGTTGGTCTTGGGGTTGTGCCCTTGCTTGGACCTGAGATTTTTGTAAGACTAAATTCAGTAAATAGATCAGGATCTTGTCTAGACAAATGAGCATGAGCCCTTGATCTAACGTACCTTGCTGGAGGGAGGACACCAGTCTAATGGCATTCAGAGTTGCTAAAGGATGTCTGGGTGTCTGCCTTTCATTCAGTGCCCTTCCAGACCCAGACAAGGTTGTAGGTGCCCCGAATACCCAATAAATCATTTACCAGAAATACAAGAAGAGGTCATAGCACCTGGATGGTGTATCTTCTGTGGCTTGGCCTAAGAGAATGGAGAAGATAGAAGAGAATGTTAAGTTCTCCTGCCTGAAGGGTAATGATTGCTGTCAATGCACTGAAAACCAGGTGTGGGGAAATCACAACCCATATCGTGTGGCCACAGCCTGAGACCCTGGCAGAGTCCAAGGATGGCTCATTTGGGTGTGGCCACATGGACTCAGGTCACAGAGGGAGGATGGCTTCCCTGAAGTGGGACTTGTGTGTAGCTGCTGCATAGATGGATAATGACATGAAGTGAGAAATGACTTTGGGGTGACCAGAGAGAAGACATCTGACCAGGTAGAGGAGCATCTCACCAGACTCAGACAGAGGGGGTCCGGGAGGTGACTCTAGCTGCCAAGTGGGCTGAAAGTGAAAACAGATGGGAAATACTGGGGGAACATAGATTCCAGTAGTGATGCTGCTGGGGTCTCAGCAACCAGAGAGGACAGCTTTCTTTTACCATCAGGAATGATCTCTATTCTCTCCTCTCCCCATGTATAGCCTTCTCATGCTATCCGCAAAAGGAAATGTCTTATTGTTTTTAATGATAAAAATTGTGTCTAATTTAAGCTAGTCAGTTATCTGTCTTATTGGTATACTTGGTTTATAAACAGGATTCCACCCCCTGCAATAGTACTAGTTGCTTCTCCTTATTTTCATCTTTGTATCCAGAGACTCATTTTAGGCAAGATCTCAATTTGTATTAAAGAATACCAATTTCTGACTTCTTTGCCAAGGGAAATCTTGCCAAATGGAGATCAGTTTTGAAAAACCAAAGATAAATGTACGCATATTAAAGGTTTAATTGTATTATTTCCCTCTTTATACTTTGATTACACTGACAGATGGGGCCTTCACAATATACTCATTGTTCAGCTGGAAACCCCATGAAGCTGTAACCTGAACCCCTTGTCCTGAGGCCACTCAAAGTCGTCTCCATGCAATGGCGTTTGTGGACCCCAGCGGAGGGGTGGGTAAAGAGTTATTAAGCCGCTTGCTTTTAGTGCATTGAAAAGTGGTCAGGCCATTTCAGGCCATAGCAGTGTGGCAGAGTGCCCAACTGCCTACGTCAAGCAGTGTTTATAAATTAGAAATTACCAGCCATTTGGTTCCTTGCTGATCAGTCAGAGTCCTGGAAGACTATGCCGACGTGCCTGGGGCAGAGTTGTTACTGGACCAAACAAAGCATAGCTCTTGGTTAATCAGTCATGATTTGTCTATCTGGAGGTGTTATTAGAAGAGACTTGAAAGTGTATGTCTCTTCAATTGCAGTGCTATGTGGCTAATTATTCCAACTAAAAGCACCCATGAAAATAGTTGTTTGAAAGTTCTGTTGCCAAGCACAGAAATTGACAATAAAATTCAAAGCCAGAAATGGCTCCATATGAAATATATCTCTAGATATATTTCACTTATTTCATCAAAAAAGACTTGTTGAGCACCTGTTAAAATGTGTCAGACTTGAAACATGAGTGGATTAGCCCCACCCCCTCATTTTTTTATTGAACCATGGTGAAGTACCTGAAACTATTTTAAGCCCTTTATGTATATTAACAGATTTAATCTTCACAACAACCCTGGGAGGAAGGTATGGCTAATGATAGCGTCTCACAGTTGTAAAAACTGAGGCTCAGAGAGTTAAGCAAGTTTTCCAGGGTCTCTGCAACTAGCAGACCATGGAGCTCTGACGTGAATGCAGCAGACAGACTCTGAAGATCATTCTTGCTTTTTGTTGTTTTATGTGTCATGACAGCACATCCACTGGTGGTGAACCCAGGTCTCTGGACCACCTCTGGATCTGCTTAGTTTTTGAGGAGTTTCCCTGACCAGGTCCAGATAATCTCTAGCCTGTTCCTCTGTAGGAAGGCTGGAGCAATCCCCAGCCTGGGCTCACTGTTGTTGACTGTCTACCTCCCATCCCGCGCCCAGTCCGTTATCCTCCAAATGTGATCCACACCCACAGCCTCTCTGAGCACGGAATGATGTCCCTGAGCTCAGGCCACCCTTCTCAGCTTCTCCTTAATTCCTTGCCATTTTGACAGCCAATTCTGCCATGACTTTCCTTTCCACTACACAGACAAGTAGCAGGCCACAGCCACTGCCGTGGGGTAAATGGATACTGGGAAGAGTAAAGTGAGGGGAAGAGAAAATACTTCGACCAAAGGGCCAATGGTTAGAAAGAAAGAATACAGCAGACTTTAAATTAAATGTGTCAGATTGAACATATATCTTATCTCCCCAAAGCCCCCACATGACAAGAACAAAGAGAAGAGGAGCAGACAAAAAAGCAGATGAGTCATGGGTAAGTGGTAACTCACATAGATTTGAGCTTTCTGGGAATTTAGATTTGAGAATTCTGAGAATTTCTGGGAACGCCTGATGGAGAGAAGTCAACAGCGACCACAGACCCCTGAAAAGATTCAGGGACTGGAGGCACCAGGCAGCACAGAAGGAGGAGAAGATGGGAAGGCAGCTGACCCCAGATGCATTAACGGAAACATTGTAGGGGATCGAATTCCCAGATGCCTTTTCTCATTCACATGACTGGTCGGCTGCCCCTCCCTTGCTCTGGAAGGAACTGAGAAGGTTGTCATGAAAGTCCCATCAAAATGAAGCTTGGGACTGGTGGACACTAGACACACTGACCATGGAAGAGGGGCCAGCACTGAAAGAAGGCATTAGGTGGCCATTTGCATTCTAAATGGTGAGGTACCTGGGCCACCCCTTCCCCTGGAGGTCCCGGATTGCAGGCTGCCAGAACTGTATTCCTTGGCAGGAGAATGGAAAGAGCTTTAGAAGAATTTACTAGTCTGAGAGAAAACACTTTTAATCTATGCGCCTGGTCCCCATAGTTTGTTCTCAATGCTTTAGAACTTCACTCTGAAATGGAATGATAGCCAGTGATAAGAGAAGCTGCTATTTTTAAATATGAAATCCAAAACAGGAAGAAAAAAAAAAAAAAGAACTTAGAAAAGACAAGAAAAATGGAAAAAAAAACATTAAAAATTTTAATTAATATAATCAGATAGTTAAGAAAAGAAATTGCATTTTGAAAACAAGAATGAAAATAATTTAGGACATCTCCTGACTAGGAGAATAAACAGAAAAAGAAATTGGAACCAGGAGAGAAAAGGTAAGGAATTAGAAAATCAAGTCACACTATCCAATAGACAGATAATAGGAGCTCCAGAAACTGAGAAAATAGAAAATGGAAGGTAGGATGTAGTAAGATTTCCTTACTGTTATAAAGGAAAACCTCATAGAACTCCAGACATGAATTCTAAAATAGTTCCTGCATAGAGTGAGAACTTCATAAATGTTTGGAACACAAATTCTAAAGAATCTATTTACATACAATGCGATGAATGAAAAGGACCTTCATCAGAAAAGCCTGAGATAAGACAATATCTTAAAAACTTGCAGAAAAGGATCAGCATCAAAATAGTTTTGAGGGCGCCTGGGTGGCTCAGTTGGTTAAGCGACTGCCTTCGGCTCAGGTCATGATCCTGGAGTCCTGGGATCGAGTCCCACGTCAGGCTCCTTGCTCAGCAGGGAGTCTGCCTCTCTCTCTGACCCTCCCCCATCTCATGCTCTCTATCTCATTCTCTCTCTCAAATAAGTAAATAAAATCTTTAAAAAAAAAAAAAACAGTTTTGAGCTTTCCCATAGCCACGCTGGAAGCTAGAATTCAATGGAGCCAAACCTTCACAATTTTAAGGGAAAATGATTTACAACATGGAATTCTATACCAAACCAATTTATCAATCAAGTATGAGGATAGAATAGACATCTTCAGGCATGCAACAAAATTTCTAAATAATTATCCATGTCCCCCACTCTCCACATACACACATACACACACCAGAGACACTCACTTTTTGGGGAGGATACTGGCATATGTATTCCAAATCAAGGACAAAAATCAAGAAAGACAAATGAATCGGGCGCCTGGGTGGCTCAGTTGGTTAAGCGACTGCCTTCGGCTCAGGTCATGATCCTGGAGTCCCTGGATCGAGTCCCGCATCGGGCTCCCTGCTCGGCAGGGAGCCTGCTTCTGCCTCTGACCCTCCCCCCTCTCATGTGCTCTCTCTCTCTCATTCTCTCTGTCTCAAATAAATAAATAAAAAAAAAATCTTAAAAAAAAAAAGAAAGACAAATGAATCAGAAACTAGGGTTCAACGTAGGAGAGAAGCTAAGGGAATTCCCAAGATGAAGATGAAGGAAAGTCCCAGGAAAATAAGTGTGCCAAAGCTAATAGAGCAATCAATTAAGTTCAAAATAGGAAAACAGGTTCCAGGAAGGGTTTCGTCAAAAAAGCCATAAAACCAGTACGCCTGACTGCATTTATAGGGGTTTAGAGTTCAATCAGACAGATTATGGATACATTAATGATAGATACAAGCAAATAAATGAAGCAATGATTAAATCCAGGAAAAAAACTAAACATTATACAAGAAAGGAAATGTAACCATGTTGTTTACAAGACTCAACGTGAACAAAAATTCATCTTAAACATAATAAAACAAACACTAAATATTGATTTTTAAAAAGTATCATGGAACTATGATGGAAAGATGGGGGAAAGAGAAGTATATACATTGGCATTGACATAAAAGTACTAAATCCTACTCTTTTTTAGAAGGAATGAAAGAGATAATTCATAAATTTGAAAAAGAAAGTCTAGAGGTAGCAGTGTAGGCAATATAAGCCAAAAGCATAGAAACATGGAAGTAAATGGCCAAATAGACAAGCAAAGCAATAGGAAGTCATCATTCTGAAGTGTAGAACTTGAAGGTTGGAAGTATGAAACTATTCTTTATATTTAAGAGAGTTATAACAATTTTCTTTTTAAACTAAGTATGTATATTTAGATGGAAGTAAAAGTTAGATTAAAAAGAGAGAGAGAGAAACAAAGGACAAGGGGGAAAGTGAGGCAGGGGAAAATTAGGGAGGAAGGGGAGAAGACAAAAGAAGGAAGAGGAAGGATGGGAAGGAACTATCGTTAGAAAAGTACTCAATAAATGGGTCCTGAGTGCTTTGGATTTTCAAAGCCTGGAGGGACGAGACACCAAGGCAATCAGGAGATCTCACAAAGAAGGGGGAACTGAAAGTACAGATATGATTTAGACAAGCAGTGAGGATTGCGGAGGGAGGGTGAGGCAGTCACTGAAGCAAGATGCAGTTGTGTTCAAGGCTTCCGGTAGCCCATAGAATAATGAAATGAAAACACATCCCCCAAAATTTGGGAAGTATTGGAGTGGTGGTACAGAGGAGTTCCAGATTTGGAACCATGCCACATAGGGTTAATGAGGCTCAAACTGTCACCAGCAAGACCCCCACTGACCGCCCCCTTCTGCACAGGAATATTAACCTAATCTTTTAAAGGCAGACAACAGGAAGAGCTCTGGGGTGGCCTAGACCAGTTGAGCTCAACCACCAACTCACACCTAGGCAGATGGACCATGGAGGGTCCAACAGTTACCTCTACCTCATTATAATGTTAAAAGCTTCACCCAAGGAGGAGCACAAGCTTCATTAACATAAACTAGGATACACGTTTAGGCAAGTTTTCTAAGTAGGCCTACGCAGCCTTGTATATCCGCCTCTACATGCAATGACAGAACTCCCCTTTCTGAATATTCATCCTCACCCTAAATAAAAGAAACCCACTCACTGCCACTTGCGTCATCACAGCTTTGGAAGTCATTCCCTGTGACCGCCTTATTTGCTGCAAATAAAGTCTCCTTTGTGTTACAACTCGCCTGGTGTAGTCTCTACCTGGAACCCACCAAGGAACTAACTCATGTTAGTTCGGTTACATCTCTATGATGGTGAAAACTTCCTAGTTTAAAAAGAATAGTAGGTGGTATTCTTTTAAAGTAGATGGTGCCCCACCTCATGGGCAAAAGGCTTGTGAACAGATGGTAACCCTCTGCCAATTCAAAGGGTGCCTCTTTCCCCAGTGAACACAGAGCACTTGGATTGGTGAGCAGACTGAGTGGAATTTCAATCCCCTTAGGCCCCCTTGGCTGAGTGATTCCAAATCCCCTCTTCCAGGTTTCTGAGGCACATTCCTTAGCCTGAGGGTGGGGGCAGGGACGGGGCGGGGGGGTGGGGGTGGGGGGCAGGAATCAGAAACCATAGCTAGTGAGTGAGGAGGCTGAAGAGGACAATGTGTCTGCCCTCCCTCTCCTTGCTATAGGCTCCCAGGCACAATGCATTGTTGATCTGTGAGAGGGAATGAGGACTAACTAGCCATGAGTTGAGAATTTTGAACTAGATATTTTAGTGGATAAAATGAGATTATATTTGCATCTAAAAGTGACTAGATGAGTTTTTATTATTATGTGAATACTCAAGATTTCATCCAAGAGGTGGGAAAAAATGAGTTTCCAGACCAGGACTAAAAGGACATGGGACAAGAAATCAAAGTTGTTTTCTGTGTCCAGCTGGTGCATTAAAATTGTTATAAAATGATCTTATTGTGTCAATGGAGGTATATCTATCACCATCAACTAAAAGAACAATAGAAGAATGGGATATCCATCAATTACTGTAACTGCTGGATATTAAGCCTTAATACTTAAATATTGCCGTACATAATAATACCACAATTTTACTCACCTAAAGAGCAATTAAGAAGAGGCTATAAAATTTAACATGATAAGTGGAGAAAATCAAATAACTCTGCAATGGTATCATATCACATTGATAGACTTAACTTCATTTTGAGTGTACTCAATCTCATTTTACTTAAATCAAAAAAAGTTTGATTTGTACATCAGGATGTTTTGAATACATGCCTACACAAATTTCTTAAAATGTATGTAACATTTCAAAAATATCTCAGAAGTACAGTGAGTTTTGGAATTTCCCCCATCTTCTGACAAGGCTGCATGAGACTTTGTATGGTTCTGGTTTTTTAAAAACATCTTTATTGAGATATATACTATAAAATTCACATACTATAAAATTCACCAAATTAAATGGTTTTAATATATTCAGAGAGTTGTGTTACCACCACCACAATCTAAGTTTAAAACTTTGTCATCACTCCTCCCCACAAATCCTTCATCCCTAGCAGCCCCTGTCAATTTCCCACCCCCACCCTGCCAGCTGGAAGCACTCCAGTCTACATTGGGGCACCATGGAGTTGCATGCTCTGGGCTTCCACATAAATAGAATCACACGTTATATGATCTCTGGTGATAGCTTTCTTTCATTTAGCATAATGTCTTCAAGGTTTAGCCCTGTTGTAGCGTGTAGTAGTACTTCATTCCTTTTAACCACTGAATAATATCCTGTTCTATGGACATGCCATATTTTTATCAGATGATGGACATTTATGCTATTTCCATTTTTTAACCATTATGAATAATGCTGCTATGAACATTCATGTACATTTTTTTTGTGCATGTGATGTTTTCATTTCTCTTGGGTATATACCAGAAGTGAAATTGCTGGGACACGGTAAAGTGAAACATATTATCTCTATATTTAACTTTTGAGGAACTTCCAAACTATTTTCCAAAGTGGCTTGCATCATTTTACATTTCCACTAACAACATGTGAGGGTTCCAATTTTTCCATATCCTTCCCAACATTAATCACTTTTCTCATTTTTCTTTCTTTCTTTCTTTCTTTCTTTCTTTCTTTCTTTCTTTCTTTCTTTCTTTCTTTCTTTCTTTCTTTCTTTCTTTCTTTCTTTCTTCTTTTTCCACCAGTCTAGTGGGTATGGAGTGGTGTCTCATTGTGGTTTTCATTTGGATTTTCTTAATGGATTATAACGTTGAGCATTTTTCATGTGCTTATTAGCCACTTATATATTTCTTTGGAGAAATGTCCTATTGAAATCCTTTTTAAATAGAATTTTGAAAACCTATTTTGAATTGGTTTATTTGTCTTTTTCTAATTTAGATGTAGGAGTTCTTTATACATTCCAAAAACCTGTCTCTTGTCAGATATATGATTTGCAAATACTTTATCCCATTCTGTGGGCTGGATCCCAAATTAGAGGGCTTTATCATTCAACTCTTACCAACTTTTCTCAGAGGATTCGCCTTTGAGAATCAATATACAAAGGTTGCACATTGGCCTAACACATCTTTAAGAAGATAGTGACTTTTATTATAAATAAGAGGCAAACATTAGGAAGAAGGAACATATCTATGGATTTGGAATTAAAGGGTCAAAAAAGATTTTATATTTAACTTATATTTATATTTGAAAATATAATGCATAAAGCAATACATAAAAACATAAAACATATTAAACAATATGAATCTAGAAATGAAATCTGGCATAAAAACAGACACATATATCAATGGAACAGAATAAAGAGCTCAGAAATAAAACTACACATATATGATTAATTAATTTACAACAAAAAAGCCAAAAAAATACAATGGAGAAAGAACATTCTCTTCAATAAATTGTGTTAGGAAAACTGGAGAGCTACATGTAAAAGAATGAAACTAGACTACTATCTTACACCTTGAACAAAAATTGGCTCAAAGTGGATTGAAGACTTGAATATAAGATCTGAAACCATAAAACTCCTAGAAGAAAACATAATCAGTGAGTTCCTTGACATTGGTCTTGACAATGAGTTTTTGGATCTGACATCAAAAGCAAAAATAAACAGGTGGGACTACATCAAACTAGAAAGCTCTGCACAGCAAAGGAAACCATTATTGAAATGAAAAGGCAACCCACTGAATGGAAGAAAATATTTATAAATCATATATCTGATAAGGGGTTATATCCAAAAGATAAAAAGAATTTATACATCTCAATAGCAAAACAAACAAAAAACAATCCAGTTTAAAAATGGGCAAAAGATCTGAATAGACATTTTTCCAAAGAAGACATATTGATGACCAACAGGTACATAAAAAGATGCCCAACATCCCTCATCATCAGGGCAATGCAAATCAAAACTACAATGAAATATTACCTCATACCCATTAGACTGGCTATTATCAAAAATACAAGAAATCACAAGTGTTGGTAAAGATATAGAGAAAAGGGAACCCTTGAGCATTGTTGGTGGGAATGTAAATTGGTGCAGCCATTATGAAAACAGTAGGGAAGTTCCTCAAAAAATTAAAAATGAAGCTACTATATGATCCAGCAATTCCACTTCTGGATATTTACCCAAAGAAAACAAAAATACTAACTCTAAAAAATATATGTAATCCCATGTTCATTGCAATATTTTTTTTTACAATAGCTGAGACAGTGATCAGAACAACCTAAATGTCCACTGTTGGATGAGTGGATAAAGAATATATATATATATGTGTATATAAAACCGAATATTATTCATCTATAAAAATTTTAATTTTGCCATTTGAGACAACATGGATGAACTGTGAGGGCATTATTCTAAATGAAATAAGTCAGACAGAGAAAGGCAAATACCATATGATCTCACTTATACGTGGAATCTAAAACAAACAAACCACGCTCACAGATACAGAGAACAGTTTGGTGGTGTCAGAGGTGGCAGTTGGGGGGCACACAAATTGGGTGAAGGGGATCAAAAGATACCAACTTCCAGTTATAAAATAAGTAAGTCCTGAAGATGTAATGTAGAGCATGGTGATTATAGCTAATAATACTATACTGCATAATTGAAAGTTGATAAAAGTAAGTCTTAAGAGTTATCACAAGAAAAAAAAATCCCTAACTAAGTATGGTAACAGATTTTAACTAGACTTTTTGTGGTGATCATTTTGCAATTATACAAGTATCAAATCATTATATTATATGACTGAAACCAATATAATGTTATTTGCCAATTGTAGCTCAATGAAAAAAAAAAGAATATGAATGATTATATCAATGTCATAACAAGAAAGCAGCATGCTATATTTATGAGTCTGCTCACTCAAGATGAGACTATGAATGCCATGTTACTTCAGTTGTGAAATACTCTTTTGGCATGTGATAATGATGAGAAAACTATAACCATTTAATTATTAATTTCTCACAAGCAGCATCCATCAGATTCAGAAAAGTGACTGTCATGGAGTATGAACTTGTCCAAGATCATCAACAGGCAGTAAGAAAAGCCAATAGTTTTTGCAGGTCTAATATGTCCTGGTGTGAAGCACACACCATCTTTTATGTAAAGTTCATAAGTCTGCAGGGCAAGGGCTGCTACCCATGTTTTACAGATTAAGTAGCCGAGGCCCAGAGATGTCATTTAAGTGGCTCCAGTTTCAAAGCAAGATTCACGTGTAAATCATACCCCATCACCCATGCTTTTTCTACTAGACTACTTCCAGTCTCAAAATTTCTGGCCTTCAGCCCTTCACTTAAAACCCTGGCTCAAGCTGCCTGTGGATGAGAATGTCATGTGTCAAGACACTGAATGCTTATTTGGAGATTTCAGTCCTCTTCAGTAAGAATCAATTTGTCAAGAACTGGAACGAACTGAAAAACGTCATAATCAAATGTGGGCTCTCCTTGAACAGTAGTGATTGCCACAATAGCAAAACACTCTTGTTCTGATTGTCCATGTTTCTTTGGGATAATATTCCACCCTGCATTTATTAAGAAGTCGTGTGACATCTCTTGTGACCTCTGACACCAGCCGTGACCTTTCTGTGGACTGTTCAGGGAGGACAAGCATTTTTCCTATATTATTCCATGTTCTATGGCTCTTAAACAAAAAAGATAGTGTGTGTCCTTTGTAAAAGCCTAAGAAATCAAATTATCATATTAACTTTGTCCTAAAAGAATTTACATGGTTTTGTGTACGATGACAAGAAGCCAAACATAGTTTGCAAAGTTTTCCGTAAGAATCTGTAGAAAAACTGAAATCTGAGAGTAATTTGGAAGCCAAGTTTGCGGCCGTAAATACAGGATGTCACTTAATGGGAACTGAGCACCTTCCCCAGGAGAGTCCTAAACAGATACTTGGGTTGCCCAGAGGCCAGCCAGAGACTATTCTGAGTTTGATGTTTCCTAAAAGCCCTCCCAGATGAATCCCAGCCATTACCTCACTGTCTCTTGGGACACCCACATTTAGGTACATTCCTCAGAAAACATCAACATGTCCTTGTTTTCCTCCTTTATCTGTTTCTTGCTCTGGTCCTTGTAACATGTGTTTCTTCATACTTCAGCATCACACGAGGTTCTGAAATCAGATCATCCAGTACCTTGTCTTCCTCTGTAGCACCTCCTTTCCTCAGCTCCATCCTCCCCCAGCACGGTCCAGACCCCTGCTATGGGTCAATGGAAAGAAATTAATCTTTGAGGACAAAAACCAACCAAAATCTCGGCATTCCTGAAATCTCCAAAGATTATCTGTCAGTGCCCCCCTACCCCTGTGTAACACATGTGCTGAGCCTTCACACTTAACACACACACACACACACACACGTTTTGCTCATTACTAAATACAGGTAACTGGGGAAGGTGGGACTTTGGGTGAAGAGGCCACACTCTTTAGCTGAGGCCAACTCTGAAGGAGCTGCCGGCTAGAGGCTCCATGCTGACCACCTGCCCCACAGCTGGGCAACATGTCCTTTCCTGAAAGGGAATGAGACGGCGCATCTGGGTGACTGCCATACTTGCCATGCCACCCCACAAAATGTGCTCTTCGTTAACACGCACAAATTGATGCATACTGAAATTTCACCTTCCAGTTATTAATTTTAACACAAGTGCTCCTGAGAAGTAACTCTTTAAGCTCATAGCCTCTATTGATCTCTTGGTGAACCAACTCCTTCCCTTCCCAGGAGAAGATTTCAAAAGGACCAAAAATGCAGCACAGAACCAAAGAGCATGGTGCAGTGTAGGGCAGAGAGGCATAAACCAATGCAGTGATTTTGTGTTGGGCCAGCTCCTTGTTTCACAGATGGGAAGACCAAGGCCCCAACAAGTGAGGTGTCCTCGGTGGGGCCTTCCAACTGGTGAGGTCAGAACTGAGCCTCCTCCTCCAAGCTCCTCCTCTTATCTCCCTTCACCCAAGCACATTGAGGCTTTTAAGAAAGTTTGCCAGTGAGACAGAGTATTTCTCTTTAATGTTCAAAACAGTACCTACACCTTGAAAGAGTCATCTTTTGGGGCCTTGCTTGTAAACAGACTAGAGCTATGGTGCCAGGGGAATGAACTCATGGCTATGCATGCATAGACTATGAGGAATAATGGTTTACTGGTATGGGAAAAACACAAAACAAGCACTCTCCAACCTCTCTAAATCTTCTTTCCTCATTGCTCAGGTGGGGATAATGAATCCTGCTTGCTTATCTCCCAGTATGGCTGTGAAATTTTAAGAAGAGCTAGTGAGTATACAGTATATTCTTCTTTAACAACAGGAAGGCACTTTATTTTAGAAATTCTTTTTAAACCCAGTAATAATTAAAATCTTAAAAAATCAGAAAGGCCTCTGTTCTAAGCAATCTGAATAAAGTCCAGCTCTAAATTCTGATCTAGCTGTACCATCAGTATCTACTGGGTGAAAACCACACTTACTTTCAGGGTTAAGATCACTTCCCAAATCCCCTTCCCCACCACCACCCCCCAACCCTACCTATAACCTCATTGATAAGACATTTGCTGGAATATGTTTGTCTTATTGACGTCTGCTGGACTTAGAAATTACTTTGGACTATTGTGTGGCTCTGCTTTGTGTTTGCCTATGAGATTTATTTTATTAAGGGCAATTCCTATCTATTGGGCTCTTAATAAATGTTGTTCCTTCCAGGGTTGTCGACCCCATTTTCTATTGAGCGTTTGATATGCTTCAGATACTTATAGGTTTAAAATGATTTTTAGCACATAAACATTTAGAACAGAAACGATGCTCTAATAAAGGCAACGATGAAGGCAAAAGTAACAACAGTGGAACAAAACAGCAGGTTATATGGAAAGCAGGTTACAAAGAGAACTGGCACCAAAATAGCTCATGGCCCAGCCATCTTAAGAGAGGCCCTGATTATCGGCCCTAGATGTTGATCCTTCAGTAATTATGGAGTTCAGTGACCTGAGAAAGAATTGGCAGTGAGCAAGCTTACCTCAGCCATGCTTCCTACCCCCCTGCTCATGCTAGCTGGGGGCCTGGGGCTGGTTTAAATTCTAGCAAGAATCTCATACCAATGCAGATATTTATATAATACCGGGTATTTATCTTGGGCCCAAAGAAATGTAAGCATCTTTCAAAGTTCACAGGACTTTAAAGATATGTTCAGACTTGAGGTATTGGCCTGTTGATGTATTTATGGCAATTCAGGATTTTTTTGTTTTTGTTTTTGGTAATAGTGATTCCCCACCCTGAACAGATCGTTCATTCTTCTACATTTATCAAATAGGAAGTAGGGTAGGGAGGAGGGAGGACTCGAAATCCCAGTCTGGTTTTATGCCGCCTTTAATCACAGCACTGTAGTGCCAAGGGCTGACCCGCAAAGAATGACTATCATGCTATCCTTCTTGTAAAAAAAAAGTGATGCTAATGACCTGCTGGGAATAGGGCCTAAGTGGTGACTTGCTTATTCAGGGGTGTTGGACTCTTCTACTCTCTCCTGACCTCTCAATGAGAGCCATGAAAGAAGTTAGGGGCCAGGGTGTGGCCACAGAGAGAGTGTATTGCTCTGGTCTCACTAACACAGTGCCCAAACCAAATGAGTCAAACAGGTTAAAGAAATAATTCCCTTTTCCATTCCCAAGTTAGGTTGATTGTGAAAGTTACCTATGAACTTTGCGCCGAATTAGATAAACAATACAAAATGCAGAGCTGGTTCCTCACTACTGAGAGATGAAAAGTCTCAAGTTGTGGGGAGAGAGGCAATCAAGTTTAAAATAAGTAATTCCCAAACTTCTAAAATTTATAAAAATTGAGTGAACATGGTATTGAATGTGTAGATGTAATTGTTTTGACAATCGGTGAAGTCTTCCGATTCTAAAATTTTATGAGTGTAAAACACATTCTATGCATTATCTTTCCTTAGAAAGATATATTTTCAGGGCACCTGGGTGGCTCAGTCGGTTAAGTATCTGCCTTAGGCTCAGGTCATGATCCCAGGGTCCTGGGATCAAGTCCTGCATCGGGCTCCCTGCTCAGTGGGGAGCCTACTTCTCCCTCTGACTGCCTGCTGCTCTACCTACTTGTGCTCTCTCTCTCTGTCAAATCAATAAATAAATAAGTAATCTTAAAAAAATCATTAAAAAAAAGAAATAAAGATATATTTTCTCTCTGATTTCTGTAGAACTTTCCTTTAGGTAGAAAAGAAGTTTTCTTCATTTTAGATACATGCATTCATCTATCATTCATGTCCTCATTCGACATTATCAAGCAGGACATTGCTGGTATGTGAAAGTAAGTGTTTAACTGTTTCTTGTCCTCAAGGAACTTACAAGGTAGGCAAGGATGAGTCATTAAATAATTAATTCATCAATATGAATTACTAAAAGTTTAACAAATAGAAGTACATTCTCTACTTTTATTGTTACACCAAGATGAGATGTCACAAAGAGCTATGGAGAATCAAGCTCAGTCTTCATCCCCAGCACAGACTAACACATATCTTTTCAGAGTGATGACATATTTCCATGATGCATGTGTTTTTATGAATGTAGCTTATCACTACATAAGGTTCCTTGACACCTATAAATGTTCAAAAATAGGGATCAGCACCACAATAAAAAGTATAATTTTCTTTTTTGGCAGAGTATATACTACAATCAGTAGAGCATAGAATGGCTTGTCATTTAAAAAATATGTAAGTCACATTGACAGGGACTTAAAGCAAAATGTCTTGGTCATTTTTAAGTAACGTAAGTGCTAAAGTACATGCTGAGCAAATCCTGGGTTTTTCTTTTTTGGGTTTGTTTTTTTCTTTTTGTAGTTGCATAATTTAAATGGTTCTTAATTTTAAAATATATTTTTCACCAAGACATTTAATGTTAAAAAGTGGCTCCTCAGCATGCAAGAGACCATAAGTACTTCTCATAAGAATTTTTATTATAAAGCGGCATCCACTTTAAAAATTATTATTTACACAAAAGGCCCCAATGGATTTAATAGTTTATCAGATCAATAATCAATGTTCTTAAAAGTCACTTAATTCAAATTTATGTAATTTGCATTATGAAAAGATCTTATATACCTATCTGCAACATAACTCTTAGTGATTTTTTCGTAACTATTTGTGTCACCACTGTAATCTTATGCACCATTATGATGGAAATATTTTTTAAGGCCAACACTGCTTATCAAAAGATTTTATTGCAGGGCGCCTGGGTGGCTCAGTTGGTTAAGCGACTGCCTTCGGCTCAGGTCATGATCCCGGAGCCCCGGGATCGAGTCCCGCATCGGGCTCCCTGCTCGGCGGGGAGTCTGCTTCTCCCTCTGACCCTCCCCCCTCTCAGTGCTCTCTCTCTCTCTCATTCTCTCTGTCTCAAATAAATAAATAAAATCTTTAAAAAAAAGATTTTATTGCATAAACAAATACACTGGAAGTCATCTATGACTGTGACAATGCCACTAATATAAAAATACTCAGTTGAGTCTCCTTTCTTACAATTTTCCTAATTATGAACTATAATGGATCAACCATTGTGTGAAGAGAACAAGAAAATCCAAAGAAAATTGTAGAAGAGTTCACAATAAAGTATTTGTAGTGTCTTAGGTGTCTGTCAAAACAACCCATATGGCCTCTGTTAGTCATTATACAGATAAGAGGAAATAAAAGCTACCATGGCAACCCAAATTTTTTTTTAGAATCTGTAAAGATGAGTCTGCTATGTGTTTTTCAATATTTACAGAGTCAACTCTCACCTATCACAGTTTTATAAAACTGGTACCAATTCAGTACCGCACACACATCAAGGGCCTTCAAAAATACGTACTCTCTTATATGTGGACTCTTAAAAACAAAACAAAGAAACAAACAAAACAGAAACAGACCCATAAATACAGAGAACAAACTGGCAATCAAGAAGGGAGGGGAGGTGGGGGATGGGAAACATAGGGGAAGGAGATTAAGAGATGCAAACTTCCAGTTATAAAATAGGTAAGCCACAGAGATGAAAAGTACTGCATAGGGAATATAGTCAATAATATCATAATAATGTTGTATGCTGACAGATGATAATTACACTTAACTGTGGTGAGCATGGCATAATGTATAGAATTGTAGTATTGCTATGTTGTACACTTGAAACTAATATAACACTGTATGTCAACTATACTTGACTAAAAAAACCAAGACTACACACACAAGAACTGATTAGATCTGTGCCCAAATCTCCAATTTATGTTCCTCTTCAGATAATGTGTTGTTCTTTGCGTTTTGAAAGAAGCAAATATCAAAACCTACTTCTTTTCCAGGTCCATCTTTGAGATGTATTCCTACTTGTCTGAGTTTTTCACCTAATTATTACTCTTTTCCCCTAAAACAAACCCAAGGGCAACTTGATACAGTTAGCCTCTTTGAGTTTCCCATAACCAAAACGTATGTGTTGATATTTGTCCCAGGCTGTAATAAATGTGCGCTCTGCTCTGCCCACCCCCACCCTACCCACAGGGAACCCTTGACGAGCAACTCTAAACCTTCAGAAATCTCTGATTTGGGGTTACAGTATCTTTAAGGATTATATTAAACTAGGAATTCTTTATGTGGCTTTTCCTTTATGTTTCAAAAACAATCTCCAGTAAAGTGTATCACACACCAAAAAGATCAAAATATAAAAAAATTTTATTTTTTAATGACTTTCCTTTAACCTACCCTAACTTCACCCCAAGAACAAACTTTGTAATTGATGGCCTTCTTAGAAATGTTATATTATCAGTTCCTTCTCCCTTTCATTTACTTCTCCCTTTTTATTCCTCCAAGAGCCCTGTAAATCGTATGATTAACTTTCAAACCAAGACTGGTTGAGGTGAGTGAAAGAAATCTAATTGGAATACAATCGCCCCCCTACTGCTTTTAACATTTTTTTTGTGCATCTAAATGTGATCTGAATTTCAGATATGGTTTTCTATTTGACATTTATTTTCCTCCAGCATATATGTGCTACATCTTTACCTAAATTGGGTTGTTATCTTTTTCTGCCCTTTTGAACTTAACACTATAAATTAACCATCATCCTGCTTAAATAAATTCCTTTGCAGATTTTATGTATATAGGTGGTATTTCAATCTCATTCAAGAATAAATATTGAGTTATTATGTCCCATAGTGTAATTAATGATCTTTGAGAATAAAAACTGATGCTACAGTATCAGAAGGATTTTGTTGTTAATTTTAGAAATAATATTTCCAACTGCTTCCTTCACTTAAGGAAATATATGGTCACTATATCAGTAAAATAAAAATCAGTTGTATCTGAGAGAACAAAAATCTGATATTCAAAATATGTTGTTAATTTTAAAATAAAAGTAAAGAGATACTTTGGCAAAATAACAGTGACTTTTGGTAGTTCTTGAGACTGTTATTTTGACTAGACTGGTTTAGGTATTCAATCTATATGTTCCTCTCCAGCTTCCATTATAAAATCAATTCTCCCATCCCAAAGTTAAATAATCATCCCTCTTATAATTAATGGATTCAAAATTAAAGACTCATTATTATTGATTATTTTTATATTTAAGAAGTTAAAAGAAATCCTTATTCAAAGGAAGAAAAGAAGTTTCTACCTTTAAATCAATAATGATGCAGAAATATCCATGATACCTAGACTGCCTTTCAAGAAACAGCAGGGAATTTCAGTGAAATTAGCAAGAATTACAATATATCTCTCTTGCAAGGTGAGAAAGACACAAAGTTGTGATTACAAAGGAACCATAGGGAAAATTGTTTTATCATATATAATCAGACAACCCATGGAACATTATTAATTTGTTTGTTTTTAACTGTGTAAAACTGAAAATTTGCTACTTCTTGTTGCTATTACAGTTTTTGTTTCCCCATTTTACTTTTGGAATTTATACTGATTGCAATAATCTGGAAACCATGGCCAAGTTTGAGAGCTTAGGTACCAAAAGACCTGGAAATTTGTTTAGGGTTACCCAGGCAAGAGTAATTCTACTACCTGTGTGCACATTTCTGGTGCTTAACAAAACAGATGCTGAAAAACCATTACTTGGCCAATGAGGTAGATTTATGGTGTCTTAGGAATCTACCACATGGGACCATGGGGCCTTTGTGGTTAAAGACATCTATATAACAATAAGGTGGTATCACAAAGCAGGAAACAGACCTTGGCTCTCTTCAATTTTGGGTTATTGGGGTTTGGAGAGGGAAACTTATGCCTCCTGCCAGACACAATTTTTGAACATTTATAACTTGGTCACCCGTTATCACTTTAAACCACTTTGTCCCTGAAGGGTGACACTTGTGTGGCAAGTCATATTTTATTATTAGGCGAAAAGTTTTTTGAACAAGTGAAAACATTTGTCTTTAATGGTGATTAAATGCCTGACAAGTTAGAATCTTTACAGAGAATGAAATGAGCTAAGTGTAAAAATAGGCTTCTAACGCTGCTTCCAAAAATAAATAACAAATGAATGAAGGAGATTAATGCACCAAGTATTTCTCACTCAGGGAACCCAAAAGTTCTTTAACGTAAGTTCAATCACTTCTTTATGAAGCCCTACAAAATAACAGAACAAAGGTATCCCTCCCATGTAGTATATGTAACTACCACCATATTGATCATTGCTTTGCTTTTGTTCTTCTCTGGTTGTAGCTTGCTATCACTGAACATTTTTACCCTGGCAGCATATCTACTCTATATATACTCTGTTTATTAATCGGTGCAACCTTTCTCCTCAGTTCAGTATAGGACCCATGAAATATTTTTAACTTGGTTCTTCATTGGATTAAATCTATTTGAATGGAAACGAAGTAGGAATTAAACCTCTATGAGATCATATTTGCACAAATCACAAGATTCATTGTTCAGAGTAACTTTTGAAGTCATCTTCTAAGACTGTGAAACGTATCATTACTTACAAAAAAAAAAAAGAAGATAAAAGATTTTCTAAGTTGTCAGTACTTGGAAGAAGAAATGAGAAAAGAATTCATGAAGCAAATACTCACATTGAACGTGGATAGGGTTGAAACTCATGAGTAAGCACGTAGCCATGCTGGACATACCCTACATTTCTCTCCCTTTGCAATTCTTGGTCACATTAATTAAGTGAGCTTAATCTTACATTTTAATTGCTACCTTTCTAGTTTGCTTTGCAGCCAGAAAACCCTGACCTAGGAGTTTAAACATGTGTTGTTGTTGTTGCTGCTGCTGCCATTGGAGAAGTAGGAGTTCTGGCTTTGCCATTAGCTTCGGCTTGCATCCCAGAGGAGGTAATGGACCTAAATCTAATTATTTGTAAAGCTTGCCTAGATGGTTGGTGGATGACAAAGCAATATATACTAATTGGACATAAGGACAGTGGCATGAGAAATGAATTTTACAGATAAACCAAAATTATGTCTGTGAATAGAATTTTAAAATTCTTTGAGTAGTGCTATTAGAACTGGCAAAATGTGTTGATTTAAGTTGAAGTTCTTTATTTTTCATGGAACCCCTCTAAAACTTTATTTCTTATTAACACCTTGAAATTTCAATGTGCTATAATGATTTTTCTCTTCTCCCAGGTTGTATCCTTCTTGAGGGCCGGATCCATGTCTGATTTATATTTTATCTCCATGCATCTAGAACTCTCTATTTAAGGTAGCCATTTAAACATATGTTGGGTGCAGAGCCCATATGGCACCCTTTTGTAAATTAGGAATTAAAGCCTGACCCCTTTAGGAGGATGCCACCCTGCATCAGCGGGGATAATGGGCAAGTATTATTTAGTCTTAAAACAACCATGTTCCTTGAAGCATCTGCCGCTTTTGTATTCTTTTTGAAATTAGTCCCATTAATTCAGGAATGAGAAAGGATGGTTTAACTACAGGTCATTCGAAGAGAAGTAGTACCTTATGCCGATGTTCCTTAAATTCAGGTTCAAACAATGGATTGAGTTATTAGTGGAAAAGTCTTATGGGATTAAAGTCTTATTTTCTAGTATACCCAAGAGTAAATAAATAATGGTGTCATTATTATTTTTTTCTTCAAGTGTTTGGAGATGAAATTAGGAGAGTAGGATAGTTTAGGCATGATGGGCTTTTCTTTATCTGAATGTGCATAGTCAGATATGTGTTTTTGCGGAAGACTACATAGTTGTTCCTGTTCTTATCATAACCTGTGAGTCACTCATCATCAGCATCTGGAAAGTTATGACATTTCAGAGTTAATAACCATGCTAAATTTTGGCCAAACAATCCAATTTTATACAGTGCTAGATCAGTTCTAGAGGCAATTAATTTTATGAAGTGAGACTTGACTCTGAGCAAAATACCAGCAGATACATGTTATGGAAAGAGATGTAGATTCCTTACCTTTTTTTTTTTTTTTCTTAAGTGGAAATACATTTTGTCTTGTTGAAAAACTGGATATCAGATGTCATAAATTATTTAGTAGAATGTTTGAGATAAAAAGTATCATCAGTATATCTAAATTCTTACAGATAAACGGTCTCTAGTCTGAAATTCCAAATCAAACTTAGTGAATGTATGACCATTGTGTTCTCAGTGCTCAAATGTAGTTTTCCTTCTTCTACTCAGAACCTACTGTTCACAGCCATATATTAAGAAATATGCATATTTAAATTAATATGGCATTAAATCTATAAGAATAAGCAAGGTTTCTTAAAAATATGACAAAATATATAAAACTTTTATTTAGAATAGAACTCTTTCAAAGACCAGACCATTTATCTACAAAGCATAAATGACAAATTTTTCAGTTCTTTATTTTGTCACATATTACCTTTCTATGTGGGTTATTTCATTTTCTAAATATAAGGGGTAGCCCTATTACATGGAAAAACGGTCTTCAGAAATGTGCAAGGACCATTCGTAGGAACAGGATGGAAACACTAATGCCTTCAACTTACTGGACCAAAATTCGTAAATTTCAGAAAGACCCATTGTTCAAAGGCCAAAATTGTCACCAAATCAATAAACAGAGGATACCAAGGCTTAGTCATCAACAGTACAGTGGCTCGTTCGACAAGAAAGGGATTAGAAATGGCATAAAAAGAGATACTGGTCATCTTATCCCAGCCCAGTCCCCACTCACCACCCCCTTCACCTAGGCTAGCACATGCCAAACAAGCACCAAAAACAACCAATAAATGAAAGGAAACTCAAAGGTCACTAGGGGTCATTATTTTCACATACCTTTGAATAATGAGAGCATCACATGTCAGCTAGAGGAGAACAAAATGTCACATTCTCCGGCTAAAGGTCAGCCTTGGTCAAAGGTCACAGAAGGGAGGCCAGGAAATAACCTAAGAGGTCAGGCCGGGTGCACAAAGAAAGGTCACCAAATGTCAATGAAGGCATGCAGCTGTTTGGAGATAAAACAACCAAGGCACCCTTTTGTGCTGACATCGGCTAGAAAAAATGTCTCTGCTGACATTTTTTTTTTAGCTGGCAGTTTTATAGGACATTGACATTAATGTACCCAACCCCGAATTAGCCTTTTTAAAAGCAACAGTTTGGAAGTTAAGTGCAGCAGTTTCCAAAGAGTCAGAACCGTGACATTTTTATTTCAAATGATTAATACAGCAATGGACTTCTAACACCAAATTTAGATTTCATCTGAGCTCTTTCATCGTGACAACGTGTTAGAACCAGGCCCGAGGACAGGTAGCAATCAGTAACCAGTATTTTCATATTTTTAAGAACTATGATTATTTTTTTACCTGAAAGGTCCTCAGCAGCCTCGGCCTGTTACAGGATAGGAAGCTATGAATGATTTCACACTTTACTGAGCGTGGCAGTTGGCAGTTGTTAATCTCGTAATAAACTCCATTCAAAGGAAAGAAAAAGGACTGACACATGTGCAGTTCCATTTTAAAGGAATTTGTGCAAAACATTTGCAGGTTAAACCCTTATCTGAGCATTAATCCCTTTCTCAAACCAATAATTTCCGTTTGAAATGCCAGCTCTGGGAGTAACAATGTTCAGAAATGGGGGTAGTACTCTCAGACATCAAACTCGACTCGAAAGAAGTTCAGAAAAAAGCAGGCCCCTTGAATTATTCAGCTACTTAACTGATGGTTGATCTCTACGAGTGGCTTCAGTTTTCCGTGGGCCTGTGGCTCTAGTTTATACTCACACACACCTCCTGCTGATCCAGCACCAGCAGCTGTTTCCAGACCACTTAGAACATTCCACATCTATAAACATCCTTTCCTGATTCACAGGCACAAGACCATGTTTTAAATGTAAGGTGGACTTACTTTTCCATCCTCAGGGTTCCAACAAGTGGCCTCAATTTAGGACTTGGGCAGCTCCACTTTTTTTTGTTGTTGTTCCCAAATGATTTTGAAACAGTTGTGCTACCCTCTTACTTTCCCCTTTGTTTCAATTCTACCTGTTCTTCCACAGGAGAATGTGGTGCATTTATATACAATTTAAGAATAATAATGAAAGTTCACAGAGAAAGAAAACTGTAGAGCCTGTTTCAAAAGCAAGAAAAAACTTTCCATCAATATCTCTATTCTGGATTCTTTGTCTTATTTGTTCTTCATAAAGTCCCAGGGAGACTGCCAAACAATAATGTTCGCCCCAGGATTACTTCGGGACTCACCCAGAGGTGAAACTACCTTCCTACCTAATGGACCCTAGACATATGAAGCCTGTCAGGAGAACCTCATAAATCATGGAGATGGGAAGGGAGGGGGCGGGGAGAGCCACACAAACCTTTTGCACTTAGGAGAAAGAGTTATTTAACACATCAGGGAAGTGCATTTAATAAATGAAGTCAGTGACTCGAACATGTCATATTCGATCTATACAGAGGTTGCTGAACTTTCTTTAAAAAGTCATTTTTATGCTGGTTGCTTTTCTTATGAAATTTTCTACACCTCTAGTGTATGAAATGGATGTGTAGGCAGCTGATTGAGAAATGGCTAAGGTCAAAGTTAATAAGGAAAGCAGGAGGTCTAAAAGCTGGCTGTCTTCTTTTCCCCTTAGAGTTCAAGAGGCTCCATACGATTTGGGCATGACATATTAATGTTTCTGACACAAAGTTTTTGTTTTTTTGTTTTTTTTATCTGTCTTCAAATAACTGATATTGGGCAGTAATAAATGTAGAAGGTGCTCCGTTGCTGGAATTACAAAAATGAACTTTCTCTTTCTAATCCCATTCATGGCCTGGCCTTTTCTCTTTAAAGGTAGAATGATAGAGGGGCTAGTCTGGAGGGATCAAATCATGCTTAAATGTGTCAGGCCCATACAAGTTACAGGGTGTAGAAGCTGCTGAGGAGCAATAAGAGGGTGGGTATTTAGAATTAGGTGCCCATTTGGGAACATTAAAAAAAATAAAGCAAAATAATCAGCAAGGATATCAACAAACACCAGACTGCACGGCTAGTTTGGAAAATGCTTTTGTATCCCCTCAGTCTTTCTGGATCCTTTACATTTTAAGTTGTGAGCATCCCTGGGTTATTTTGTCACATAAGAAAGTGTAACATCCCCATCAAATCAACAAATGGGTTTACTGCCTCATATGGGATTTAATTGAAACTTGGAACACGCTCAGCAGGGTTCATCAGATAAACACGTGCCAAATTGAAGATTAATATTTACTCTAAAATGGATGCTACAGCTTCTCTGAAAAACTACCTCCTTCATCTTCAGATGCGATAAAGTTTAGCTTTATATGATGCTCTTGGACTTTGAAACAGAAACCACATTTCACACACACACAGAAACAAAACCCCGAATACCGCAAGGAAAAAAAATCTCACTTCATTTTAGGAGATTTGAAAATGCCACAATTATCTTACTTAAAGTACATGGAAAGAAAAGAATGAAAAAGGAGAGAAAAAGGACCCAATGACAGGGAAAAAAAAAGAAAGAAAAGAAATCCCAGTATGTAAAGATGCATGTATTTGCACACTCATGTGCAAATTATTCTCTAAATGCCTTGAAATAATTGCCTCTTCTGCTCTATATTAACTTGACATATTTTTTTTTTTTGTCAAGTCATGGTTCTTTTTCTAGTATCTGAAAATGTGCCAAACTAAATGTCAGTGCCTCCATAAGGAAGATTTAGAGTTCGTTTTAGAGCAGATAGAAGCCTCAAATGACAAACACGCTTATTCTGAATATCCCTCCTGCGGGTGTCACTAGCCTCAGAGCAAGGTCAGAGAACAACGTAGCAGAGAGAGCTACAATTCGTTTGACTTGACATTCCCGGGTATTTCCCTTTGTTATCCCCGTGTCATCATTCTGTGCAGAGAGAGCAAGGCCAACGCTTGCTGTCAGGTATATCTGGCTGCTAGCCCTACATACCCCAGAGAGCTGCTGCGAATTCCACTTTATGAAAAGCTACCAGTTGACTTTAATGCTGTTAAAGCATTGCAGGAGCGAGTTCTGACGTCCTTCCTCAGGCCAAACTCTGGCTGAAAAGTTCACCCTATCCTCCTCCTGGAACAACTCTTACCTAGCCTTTTAGCTAAACTTCAGCAACCGCACACTGTAGCGGAGAGGCTGGTGTACCACGGGCAAGGGAGGACTTCCAGGCAAGGCCCAGTCTCCTTGTAGCCATGATTTCTAAGATGAGTCTAGGGAATGGAAGGCCAGGAGTCATGGGGATGTTTTTGCACTCAGTCAACCTTTACTGTTTACCTATTGGAAGGCAAAACCAGTTCTGGCCTTTGGGAATACGAAGTCATAAAGTTATGTTTCCAATGTTCAAGGTGTTTAACAGAGAATCAACCAGGGTTGGAACTCTCTACCCTGGAGGTCCTGGAGATGATGCCTATTATTAGCTTTGGCTTCGCTCTTGGGTCACCACCATCTTGGGGACCAAAGGGACGAGGCATTTATATCGGTGAAAAGCGATTTCCTCCCTCCCTGACTCATTGCTCTTTCCTGCCTTGAGCTCACACAGTGTCAACATTGATGGTTTGGGACACAACTAAGGTAGCACTGGGAAATTGGAGGATATAATCTCTATATAATAAACGAATAGCGGAAGTTTCTTTTCAGATTCCCAATGAACTTAACACAAGTTTCTGAGCTATTCTCCCTTAGGCACATTTCCTCAGTCTTATGAAAAAGGACTTTCTCTCAGACCATTCTGAGTCTTAGCAACAAGGCTTGGCACCAAGGAGAATTTCCTGCCCTGTTCTTTGGCTCCTTTCTTTAGATCTCCTTTCTTGACCTTTCTATCACAGCATCTGAACCTTCCTGCACGTGTGCACTGTCCACTCGTACGGCTTTGGCTGGAGGCTATTCCTAGTCCTTTCTCCAACCTACTGCCTTTGACTTTCATGACCTACCTATGCATTTACAAAGCAATCCCAGCAGGTTTCCACCACACGCTTCCAACACTGAGAATGACATTGATTTTCAAATGCAGCTACACAGCTTAGAGAAACTCCCTGAATACACCCAGTCACCCAATTTAGGGAAGTAAGACTTCTCTGACAGAGAGAGGGAAATGACCTATTTTAAACTAAAGTACTGAAAATTTCTACTTATTCTCATTTCAAAGGTGAAAAAGTGAAAAAAATGAGTCATAAAGAAAATGAACGATCTCCTCTGTAACCCTTCCGTTAGAGGAACGAACAATACTTGGGTAATGATGTTCAATTTATTCATAAGAAGACGAAAGGGCATTTTTTTTCTGTATGGTTCCCTTGTGAGAGGCCCTTCAGCAAGTTAGGATTTTCTAACAATATAAGGGACAATTTCTTTATGCAAGTCTGTGAGATCCCTTTCATTCCTTCTAACATTTCCCCCCTATCCGTTTTCCTCTTTCCCTTCTAAATGAGATGGATGTCTATGTATATATGTTTTCCAAATACAAACGTGGAATGGCATGTAAGTCCCATATTACCTGAGCTTTAATTGAAAACAATCTTTAAGCAAGGCTGGTCTGGTCCTGGATCCTAGCAAGATACAGAATTCACCTTTCACGGGATTTAAATGAAGAGATGTTAATGACTGAAGTCCTTACAGTCCAAACCCTAATGTAGACAGCATTTTAGGAACAACTTAAAGCCTAGTGGGTCATCCAGGGATTAGTAACATTTCCATCTCTTGGGCTCAAGGGACAAGGAGAAGAAATAATGCTACTAGAACCCAGTAAGAACTAGGATCACGGGAAAAGGACAGTCCAGTTAGAGCTATAGTTTTGGAAGAACACAGCAGCTGCCCAAGATGAGGTCCTAAAGCATGGGAGGTTTTTATACCCTAGCTTTTTTCTTCCCCAATATATCCATCTCCTGCAAGTGCACTCTGGGCTGAATATAATCAGTAATCTGCCAGCAAATAGAGCTACTGCAGGGTTTGGCCCCTGAGGCACAAAGCAGAGAAGAGATGAGTGGAGAATGACTTTGTAGTAAGGAGTAGGGAATAAACAGCACCAAACTTCTCCTTAAATATTTAGGGACTAGTGGGTGCCTGGGTGGCTCAGTCGGTTAGGCATCTGCCTTCAGCTCAGGTCATGATCCCAGGGTCCTGGGATTGAGTCCTGCATTGGGCTCCCTACTCAGCAGGGAATCTGCTTCTCCCTCTGCCCCTCCCCCCCCCCACTCATTTTCTCTCTCTTGCTCGCAAGCACATGTGCAAGAATAAATAAATAAAATGTTTAAAAAAATAAATAAATACATATTTAGGGACTAGAATGAATTCATCATAGGGTCTGTAACTGACTTTCAGGAATTTAGAGAAAACTATGGAAGTCTGGTGCTATAGACTGAATTGTGCCCTTTCCTCCATCCCCCCGAATTCATATGTTAAAGTCTTAAGCCCCAATGAGACTGGATCTGGAGATAGGGTCTTTAGGAGATCATTAAGATAATTAAATGAAGTCACAAGGATGGGGTCCTAATCTGACAGGATTGTGGCCTTATAAGAAGAGGGAAAGAGAAAGAGATTTCTCTTTCTCTTCTCCATGTGAGGACACAGAGAGAAGGTAGTGGTCTGCAGGGCAAGAAGACAGTTCTCACCAGAAAATGAATCAACCAGCACCCTGATCTTGGACTTCTCAGATTCCAGAACTGTGAGAACATAAATTTTTATTGTTCATGACACCCAGTCTATGGTATTTTGTTATGGCAACCCTAGTAGACTAATACAGCTGGGCGACGTATTAGATATCATTTTGAATACTTGATATCATTATAATACATTACCTTCTCTTCATGTCTACTGAAAAAAAAAAAAAAAGATATACCATGGAAGCTTTGAGACATACAGACCAAGATATTAAGAGTGATTCTCCCACTACTTGTAGATCTTGGGAAATCTCTGAACCTGTTTTCTGGTTTGAGCAATGAGGATACTAGTTTCTACACCACTGGACTTTTAAAAAACTCCGTTTCTTCCTATATATTTTCCCTCTAGTATATTTTCCTTTTTCCTGAAATGCATCCTTTAGAATATCCTTTAGTAAGGGATTATTGCTAAAAATTCAGTGTTTGTGTGTCTGATAAAAACTTTATTTCAACTAGTTTCACTAAACAGGTAATCCTTTGATAGTTATTTTCTTGATTCTTTGAAGATCCGTTTCATCATCTTCTGGCTCTCATTAAAAATGTTATCATTCCTTTGTAGGTGTTTTGTCTGTGCTTCTTTGTCTTTGGCAGGCTGCAAGTTCACTAAGGGTGTGTCCAAGTGTGTGGTGGTGGTTGTAGCTATCTACAAAGGTTTCCATGACTTCTCCTAAATCTGCGTTTGAGTCTGTTATCTGTATTGAAAGATACCATGAAATTACTATTAGCAACTGTTATTTCTTTCTATATTGATGTCTCTATTCTCTATATTCTTTTGTAGAATTCTGACCAGGCGTGATCTAGACCTTCTAACTTTAATGTCCCTTAACCTCCATTTTATGTTTTCCAAATGTTATTTTTTAAGAGAGAGGGAAGGAGGGAGAGAGATTGGAGAGAGAAAGGGCAGAGGGAGAGGGAGACTGAGAATCTTCAGTAAGCTCCATGCCCAGTGCATAGCCCAACATCGGGCTTGAACTCATGACCTTGAGATCATAACCTGAGCTGAAATCAAGAGTTGGTCGCTTAACCAAGTGAGCCACCCAGGCACCCCTATTTTCCAAATCTTTACACATGTTGTATTCTGAGACATTTATTCTGCTCTATTTTCCAGTTGTAAATTTCTCCTTTAGCTCTGTCTGATATGCTGTTTAAAATTTTCATTGAGTTTTTAAATTCAGTCACTATATTTTTCATTTCTAGAAGTTCTTTTTTAATTAAATCTGCCTGGTCAAATTCATAATCTTTTGTTCTTTATTTACATGTTTGATGCCTTCCTTTTTACAATTTAAACATATGGAGCATGTTTTTATATTCTAAATTGCATAATTCTATTTTATTTTATTTCTGAAGTCTTATGGCTCCGATTCTGCTCTGTGTTTATACTATTTCATAGCCCTGGTGCTTTATTTCCTGCTGCATTTTGCTATTTTTGATGTTGTGAGTTCAGGCTTGATGCAACTTTTTCTATGAGACTATTCTGAATTCTAGATTCAGGGTTTATTCCTCCAGAAAGTGTTTTCATTTTCTTATGCCATCCTTCAGCTGGTGCTACCAATAAAGGGGTGATGTAAATTTAGAACACCAGCCCACATTGGGTCAGGCCTTATGATTATGAATTCTCAGGGGAGGTATTTTTGGGGGATTATTTTTTTTTTAATTGAAGTAAAATTCACATAATATAAAATTAACTTATTTTATTTTATTTTATTTGAGAAGGGGGGAGAAAGAGAGAGAGAGAGAATCTTAAGCAGGCTCCATGTCCAGCGCAGAGCCTGACGTGGGGCTTGATCTCACAACCCTGAGATCATGACCTAAGCTGAAATCAAGAGTCAGACACTTAAAAAGAAATCCTATGCCCACTAAGCAATCACCCCTCATTATTCCCTCTCTCCGCCCTATAAAAACTACTAGCTTGCTTTCTGTCTGTATAGATTTACCTGTTCTGGATATCAGTATGTGATATTTGGTGTCTGACTTCTTTCATATTTTCTGGGTTCACCCATGTTCTGGTGTGTATCAATACTTCGCGCTTTTTTATGTCTGAATTCCATTGTATCTACATACCACAACGTGTTTATCCATTCATCCCTTGATGGGCATTGTGGCCATTTTTACCTTTTGACTACTGTGAATAGTGCTGCTATGAACATTCATGTATAGGCTATTGTTTGAATATCTGTTTTCAGTTCTTTTGGGTATATACCTAGGAGTGGAACTCTGGGTCATATAGTAAATCTATGTTTAATTTTTCGAGAAACCAGAAAGCTGTTTTCTACTGTGACTGTACCATTTTCTGACACCACCAACAAAGTATGAGAGTTCCAATTTCTCCATATTCTTGCCAACACTTGTTATTTTCTTTTTTTGTTTATATCTAGTCTAGGAGGTGTGAAGTGGTATCTCACTGTGGTTTCAATTTGCATTTCCTTAATTAGTCATTAAGGAAAATTTTGAAGCATCTTTTCATATCCTTGTTGGCCATTGTATATCTTTGAAGAAATGTCCATTCAAATCATTTGCCCATTTTTTAGCTTGATTTTTTGTCATTTTGTTGTTGAGTTGTGAGAGTTTTTTATATATTCTGGATACTAGGCCCTTATCCAATATGTGATTTGCAAATATTTTTTCCATTCTGTAGTTTGTATTTTCACTTTCTTGATAGTGTGCTTTGATTCGCAAAGACTTTAATTTTGATGAAGTCCAATTTATCTGTTTTTTTCTTTGTTGCTAGTGCATTTGGTGTCATACCTGAGAATTAATTCATTGCTAAATTTAAGATCCAGATTTACCTGCATGTTTTCTTTTAAGAGCTTTGTAGTTTTGGTTCTTATATTTAGGTTGTTGATCCATTTCAAGTTAGTTTTTGTATATGGTGTGAGGTAGCAGTCTGCCTTCATTCTTCTGTATGTGGATATCTAGTTGTCCCAACACTGCTTGTTGAAGAGGCTACTCTTTCCCTGTTGAATGGTCCTGGTACTCTTGTTGAAAATTAATTGTCCACAGATGTATGGGTTTATTTCTGACTCAATCTTATCAGTTGGTTTGTTATGTCTATCCTTGCGCCACTACCATACTCTTTTGATCACAGTAGTTTTGTAGTAAGTTCTGAAATCAAGTGTATGTTCTCTAATACTGTTCTTCTTTTTTAATACTGTTTTGGTTATTCAAGGCCCTTTGCAATTCCATTGGTATTTGAGGATCAGCTTTTCTGTATCTACAAAAAAAATGCCATTGGGATTGTGATAGGGATTGCAATGAATCTATAGATCATTTTAGGTAGTATTGCTATCTTAACATTCCCATGCATGAACACTAGATATCTTTCCATTTATTAACATCTTATTTATTTTAGCAGTATTTTGTAGTTTTTAATTCAGAAATCTAATGCCTTTTGGTTAAATTTATTCCTAAGTATTTTGTTCTCTTTGATGCTATTATAAAAATATTTTTTTAAAAAATTTTATTTTGAAATTATTTAGTTTGGCCTGTTGATCTTATATCCTGCAACTTTGATGAGTTTGCTATTAATTTACCTTTTTTTTTTTTTTACTTTTTGGGGTCCCCCCTCCTTCACCAAGACAAAGTACAGAGTCAGTTTTCCTGGATGACAACTTTTACAAGTTACAGTTATTTTGTTTTGCTTTATTTCTAAATAATCATTTCACTGAGAACCTTTTTGGAGCTCTAGCTCTATGAGAAATTCTGACCCAATTTTCCATCTTCGGGAGCCCTAGGTTTTGCCTTACAATTACACGTAGTATAATAAGAGCAAGGTTCCTGCTTAGATATTTCTGGAAATCACCTGTAGGTCAGCCAGCGCTCTTTGCCCTGGATTGCTACTTCAGCTTGGTTTGATTTTTCTTGCTAGCTCGGCAATATGAGTGAGTGTGGGTGATATATTTCACTATATACATATATATAGAATGTGCAAGAGATGTAAAATGATGTATTATTGGTTACTTCCGCTTTGAAACATAATGAGTAACTTGAAACAACTATTGGGGAAATTCAGGGTGAACTTGAATCTTGCTTGAGATGTATGCTTTTACTAGAAGTAGTCCCTCAAAACTCAATGCTCCCTTCCAGGGCCCCCCTATAAAAAGGTTCACTGATATAGATGACAACAGTGGTGTTAAGAACATTGGATTATTTTTGGTGTGCCTTGTAGAAATGAGCATTCTGGTTTACCACTATTAATTAACATATTTCGTTGTTGTGCATTAATTAGTGTTGAAGCAAAACCAACCAGAAGTAACCTGAAGCTATGTTCAAATATTTTACTCTGCAAATTTCTATGCACAAAAGCATGAGAACTCTCAAAGAAGAGCAGAAGAATTAACTTCCAAGGTAACTCCTACAGAATATCTATAATAGGCAAGCTCAGCCTAAGCCAAAACAATGAAAGTCCAGGAGAGATATAATTTCATCATGAAAATGACCAAAGTAGAACTTTAAAGTGAATTGAACCTCTATTCTTCAAAGTAAAGCTTCTGTTAAAGCAAACTGCAAATGCCAGTTACTTATTGATCCAACCCAAGCATTGATTGTCTTGTGTCTATTCACTAGCCCCCTCACTCCCGATCTCTACCTTCTAGAAGTTTAAGAAAAATTTTTCATTCAGAATAGTTAGCTCTTCAATTGTTCATCTACCTGCTTTATATGTAATAATTTTTTAAATACATTGGGAGATATATTTACCAAACACATCAATTACATCTTAATGCTGATAAAAGTAATTTTTATTTGATGTCTGGTAAAATGCTCATATACACAATCACACTATTTTTTTTTTTTTAATAATGCTTTTTTGTCCCATTAGCACCAATGCCATTGTGTGCCTTTGGGTTTGAGATATTTGAGGCTTTCTTTTGCTTTCAAACTTCTTGCCAATATTACAGTTTAGGTCAGGCTTACTGTACATGAATGCAATAGTTATATCATTATATTATAAGAAGCTAATTGTATTGCTTGTGCTAATGAATTATTCATGGCACAATCACATAAATTCAATCCACGTTGATGCTTTATTTTGCATACTAATTTGAACATGGTGCATTTTTCACATTTTGATCTAAAATGATCTCGGATAATGACCTGCTTATGGATATAGAGCTTTACATTGACTTCAATACTTTTTCTTCTCTAAACATTGCTCTATAGTGCGTATGCTTCACCAGGGTGATGCAGGTCATGCAGAGTCAGAGACCTGCTAATAATTTCCTTTAAGGCCCTCTAATTATTGCTTATTAACAGGATTTCCAAGAGAATTTCCTCAACACAAAGCATTGTGTTCCCCAGGACCTTTCAAATAGCAGACATTCCTTCTTTTGTCTTTTCATTCTAACTCACATTTCCCAAACTCATCACTCTCCCTAGTCTTCCTCAATCCCTGGACTCTCCATTTAATTACCTTCTCTAACCTGCACCCTTAATCCATTCGTGCCAACAAATCACTTATGGATAATGCTGAAGTTTTATGTATGGAGTAATGACTCATGATTGACCAGCAGCTGTGTATGATAACTGTTCTCTTTGACTTGTCCTTCTCACCTCAAACCCTCACAGTTTTCAGATTCGTCCTTCCACAACCAGTGATAATACAGCATGTGCCTCCTAGGCACTGTAATCTGCTACGGCTTATTACCCAATGCCCATGTTGAAAGAGTTCGGCTTAGCTTTCAAGTCTTTTCTAAAACATCCATTCTTCCTAGTGATCTTATTTCATCTTCCATTCTGGTTAGACCAGTCCTTTTAGTACCTCAGAAGCATAGCATACAGTGTTCATATCACTATCTACACCTTTGTTTACCCCACCTGCAATTTCCTAAGTTTTCTTGTATATAGGAAGTACTTGCCCCCTTCTCAAGACTCAGCACAAACGCAGTCTAGGCTGCGAAGTGTTCTTGAACTATCACTACCTTCAGGGATTTGCCCTACTTCCCCTTAACACCTGCCATACTTCAGCATTTTATTATATGCTTTTTTGTTGTTGTTTTTACTCTTTATTTTTGCTTCTTACTTTTTTTATTTACTTATTTGACAGCGAGCACGAGTTGGGGGGGGAGAGACAGAGGGAGCAGGAGAAGTAGACTCCCTGCTGAACAGGGAGCCTGATATGGGCTCGATCCCAGGACCCCAAAATCATGACCTGAGCCGAAGGCAGATGCTTCACCGACTGAGCCACCCGGGTGCCCCTTGCTTCTTACTCTTGTTCATTCTTGTTCCATGTGTTTTAATTTTACCTTCTTAATAAGATTATAAACTTTTTGAGAGTCTGAACCCATACCATATGTTAGTTCTATTTCTCCCTTTTAAGGGGGTGAATAAATTCTTGCTGCCCAGTAGAATCTAACACAGCATAAGTGCTAATAAACATTTATTTTATTTGACTCATTTTTAATGCCTGTCATAGCAGGTGTGGACATGCACATAATACCATTAAAGAGGATCCAAATGACCAAGCTATATTTCACATTGTGTGTATATATAACAAATATATTTGCCATGAAATGGACTTGTGATTTTTATTTATAAGAGTCCAGATTTGGGGGCGCCTGGGTGGCTCAGTTGGTTAAGCGACTGCCTTCGGCTCAGGTCATGATCCTGGAGTCCCGGGATCGAGTCCCGCATCGGGCTCCCTGCTCGGCAGGGAGTCTGCTTCTCCCTCGGACCCTCCCCCCTCTCATGTGCTTGCTCTCTCTCATTCTCTCTCTCTCAAATAAATAAATAAAATCTTTAAATAAAAAAAAAGAGTCCAGATTTGGAAAAGTATTTGACATATCTTTCTGGAATTGGAAGTATCTAACGTTGACATTTTGGATGTGAGAATGATTTGGCTGCCATGACCTGCTGCCATTTGATTACTGGGGTGGGTTTAGTTCATCTGGCTCACTGGCCAGGTGTTCCTCTTATTTCTGGATGCTGAATTTGTGAGCTAGAATCCAGAGGATGAGCATCTCACTTGGAGGAGAAGGTATTTCAACCATCTTTCTACATACTAAAAGTAGTATCTATTCCTAGCTATTACACAGACTGGCAAAGTTTTATTTTAGTCCTTGGATTTCAATGCCTTAAATTAATGAAAAGATGTTTTTAAAGCAGTAAAGTTTCCTTGGAGATATGTAAGAGGTAGATTGCAAATTTCATCAAGGGAAGTTAGAGACTGTATCTATCTTATTTCTGTGGTATCCCCAGCACACAGCACAGAGTCTAGCACCTAATGGATGCTCAATAAATGTTTCTGGGAGATATCGATGGGAATATAAATTTAAATGTAACTCAATTATCGTGGACTCCTCCCACTAGTGTGGACAGAGATCTTCTTGTTGATATTAATATTCTACCTTTATTTTCCTGAACCATCATCCTGTTTAACTTTGCAAAGGCAAGTGCTTTGTAGAGTTTCCCTCCTCAAATATTTCTGACATCTCCAGGGGCACTTGTTAGTGTTTGTTGCTTGCTGCCATGACTAGAAAGTCAGGACTTTTCTGGTCTTTGGTCCTTGGATCCATGGAAGAAATGCTTTAAGGTTAAAATACTGTTTCCATGACCACTGCTGTCATGTCCACTAGGAAAATCTCCCATGCAATGTGTCAGTGAAAGTGGGTCTAAGCCTCTATGACTGAAGATGAGGGGTCCTGGGGTAGTAAAAAGGATGCTCATTCTATGTTAAGCTTAGTTAGGGCTCCTATGGCCAATTTGCTTGAGCCCAATGGTTAGGGCACTCTGCACCCCAGCACTCTTATTCACCCCCATATGGCTAGGGAGCCAGGATCCCAAAGGCAAAGCCCTAACAGCAAGACTACCTAGAGGCTGAGACTCTGCTCCCATCACCATTTCCCCACCTGAACTACATGGGCAATCTTGCATTCCCAACGTCAGTGAAATCGGAACCGCCGCTGCCTGAAATGCCAGATATTTCTTCTCTCCACCTGGAAAATCTTCCATGCTTAGAACATGATTCAAAAACAAAACCCTCACTGGCACCCACTCAATGTGAGAGGCAAAGTGTTTCTTCTCTGGTCTAGTCCTCCAGGGATCCTAGAACTAGGGGGTTGGAGCTCTAAAGTGTTATGATGGCTCATCTGATTAACATGTGAATTAGGGTTGTTTGGTCTACTCAGCTAATCAGCTGGCAAACTAAACCCACATCCACCAGCCCCCTCCCTGACCAGGCCTAATTACTAGCTCTAGAGCACTGGATTAGGCCACACCTGTCTTTCCTTTCCTTTGCTTTCTGAGCTCATTTCCTCCCACCTCCACCCCGCCTGAATCCCTCCCACTGAATCCTCCTGGTGGATGCATTTAAGTCTTTCATTCTCCCAGTTCCTATGCAAAGGAGTGGACACAACTGTAAGTAAAATGACGCCTACTATAAAATGCCAGAGTTCCACTATTTTAAAAGTAAATATGAGGGACGCCTGGGTGGCTCAGTCAGTTGAGCATCTGCCTTCAGCTTAGGCCATGGTCTCGGGGTCCTGGGATCGAGCCTCGTGTGTCTGGCTCTCCCTGCTCAGCAGGGAGTCTGCTTCTCCCTATCCTCTTGCTCTCTCTCTCTCATAAATAAATAAAATATTTTTTAAAAAGTAAATATGAAACAAAATGCACAAAACACCTTGTAGTGTAACAGGTCCATGGTTTGAGACTACTTAGCTAGAAGAAACACGCTGGTGAGAACTGGGGTGATCATACTGCTGTTTACTGTAAAACATATCCCAGGTGGTCCCTGCATTGCAGGGACGAGGTAGATACCAGAGGAGCCGTGAACGCTGTAGATCTACTCACTTTATCTTGAAGTCAAACCTCATATGAAGTCTTTGTAGAGTTGGCTGAATTTTTTTTAGGTGATAAGAGGCTGTAGTACTTTTCTTTCATCAACAATGGGGAAAAAATGGGGCGCCTGGGTGGCTCAGTCGGTGAAGCATCTGCCTTCGGCTCAGGTCATGATCCCAGGGTCCTGGGATTGAGCCCCACATCGGGCTCCCTGCTCGGCAGGAAGCCTGCTTCTCCCTCTCCCACTCCCCCTGCTTGTGTTCCCTCTCTCACTGTTATCTCTCTCTGAGATAAATAAAATCTTTAAAAAAAGAAATGGGGAAAAAAGTTAGGAGATATGTATTTTTCAAAGAAAAAAATGAAGGTATGCAAAATATCAGTGCCCTGGATACAAGACTTCTGTCCTATTAGCCGTCAGGTAATTTAATAGATTAGAAGCAGAAGAGAAAACCATCCTCTATATATGGCTATAGGCAATTGGCAGGAAATGAAAGGGACATTATAAGAACTACAAAGTAACCTCAGATGTCTTATGATATGTAGAAGAAAGAGAAAGGAGAGGAAGAAGGTTTGAATAATGCAGCACAGGATTTATCACTAAGAAGCAGGAATCAGCTACTAATACGTATGCTCCCCTTATTGCCAAATATTTTATTGACTCACAGCAGTTACATCCCCCAAAGAATTGAACGGCATTTACTGTGTACCCATAGTGTAAGGCCAGATACTTTCACATACATTACCTCATTTCATCTTCATAAGTCCTCAGGCATGCTACCCCCTTGTTCAGATACTGGAGTTGGAGCTCAAAGCATTTATGTGATTTCTCCAGTCTCAGAAGGTAGGGGTCAGAGGGAGAATTCCAGTCCCGGACAAACCCTAGAATCCATACATTTGGGGGGCGGGACTTAATATAAGAAAATAACTCAGAATTTTAGACATTTAATAGGAAAACACCCCTAAATTCCCAAGTTATACAAAGGCATTTTCTAAAGTATTATCATAATTGTTATCATCAGGAAGAAAAGTAGACCAATCATGTCTGCACCTGGCTTAGAGCTAACATTAGCTTTAAAGGAATTAATAGATTCATTCCCTTGACTACGGTTTTACAATCATTAAAAAGGCATTGAAAAACCAGTGTATTTTTTAGGTGTTTCCCCCAATATTTTGAAATTCAACCCTAATGAAAACTTCCAAAACTTTCTGTTCAATTCCTTATGATATCGATTACGAGCTGAAAGTGAAAAGGAGTTTCTCTTTTGAAATCTTAATGACTGCAAACACACACACACACTCATGCACGCACATGTGCATGTTTTGAGCTCCATATAATTGCTTTAGAATGGGGCTCTGTATTTTTGTTAAAGCATTAATTTAAAAGACATTATCCCATGATCGACCATGTCTTATGTTTAAACTGCTTGAAACATAACCACTTAGAAAGTGAAGTCAACTCAACTCAACTGAGCCTTTTTTGGCCAGCTTTGTGGGTAAGGTGAAAAGAAGGAAAAGTGGGAGAAAGGTCTAATGATGGGATTGGGTGCTCAGAGAGGATGGAGGTAACACCACCAGATACAGCAAATAAAAATAGAGGCTACCCAACTAAATTTGAATTTCGGATAAATAATGGATATACATTGGTATAGCATGCCCCAGTTATTGCATGAGACACACACTAAAAAAATACCCATCATTTACTTAACTTCAAATTTTACTGGGATCCTATATTGCAACCCAAGATGAAGGCAAATGTAGTTAGCGTTGGGTCCCACTGGCCCCGTGTCTTCAACGCCCAGATCATCAGGTTCCTCCTGGACTAAAGTAGAGCCTTAAAATTGAGGCTGCTTTTGCTCACTGCTTAATAGTGACAAGCTATTGATAGCCCAGCATTGCCAAATTCTCATTAGTTTCTAAGTCAGGAAATACATTTAGAAAAAAGCAGCTCGCTTATGAAGAGGTCATCTATCCAATAACCTCAAGTACCAGGAACACAGCTGAAACCCAGGAATCAAGGAAAGAAAAAAAAAAAAAGACCTCTGAGGATACAAAATAGGAACCATATGCTTAAAGCTCATGCTCTTTTCTCTGAGAAGGGGCCCCCTCAGTCCTACACTCAGTATAATTTACTCTTCTTTTAGGCACCATCTGAACAAGTGTAGTTGTCTGATTTCCTGACCAGTAGGGATAAAAAGCAGGAAATTATGAGGTGGGCAGGACAGCTAGGTAGCCAAGGGGTCAGTAGCATAGAAGACAACCAGGAGGGAAAAATCCCCGCTACTATATAAACGATCTCCATTAAAAACTCAGAAGAAAATATACCAAGCTGTCATTAGCAGTTATGACTCAATAATGAGCTTACAAGTGGTTTTTAATTTTCTTTCCTGCACTTTTTCGCACTTTATAAACTTTTCACATGCATATTTATGATCAGAAAAAGCAACACGGATACTTTTTTTTTTTTTTAAAGATTTTATTTATTTGAGAGAGAGTGCAAGCACGAGCAGTGGGGAAGGACAGAGGGAGGAGAGGGAGAAGCAGACTCCCCGCTAAGCAGGGAACCTAACCTGGGGCTGATCTCAGGACCCTGGGATCATGACCTGAGCTAAACCAAAGGAAACGCTTAACCAACTGAGCCATCCAGGCGCCCCACAACACAAACACTTTTAATACAATAAAATGTAAAGAATTACATCTTGGCCCTCCCAGGAAAGTTCTATCCTTATATGTGTTAGGAGCGTTTACTAAATGGTAATTATAAGCCAAATGTTTATTTTTCCACTCTCTTCCCCCAGATTGTAAGCTTTCCTGAGGGCAGGGTTAGTGTGTTTGCAGCCTTGTAGTCCTATAATTAGCATAATGTCTAGCATAACGAATGCTTAATAAGCATTTGTTGAGTAAGTGGCTGAAGTCCAAGTGCACAGCGCTTCTGTGGGTACCTAGCCCTTCAGTTCTCCACTGCTCGGCCTCCCTGGGGCAGGCGGCAGTACAAGCTGCTTCCATCTCGACTATTATCAGGTTTCTAAGCAGTCCAGGATGCAATTGGGAATGAGGTCTGCGGTGTTTGTTTCCGAAAGCTCAGAGGAGTATAATTCATTCCTGCAGACTTACTATTAAAATGGTTAACATCTTTTCAAGCTTAAAGGAGTAAATATCAGTAATTTTGGAAGTTCTCTTATCTAGAACCCGTCAGGTACTCTGAGGCCTGGCTGTATTTGTTAGTTAAGGGTAAAGGGCTATAGAAATGGGACAGAGCTTCTCAGAGTTGCAATCGAGCAAAGCACCCTCTGTGGTGATCATGTACCATGCTTACAGGAAGAAATGACAGACCGATACGCACGATAGTTTATGTGCAAGCTGTGTAGCATGTACATGTTTGCAAATTAATAAAAACGTGACCCATGCTGAAGCTCAGCTTTCTCTGTAAACTATTCCTTTAAAAACCCCTCCTCAGTGAAGCCAAGGACTGAATCGGATCTTAAAACTCTATCCTTTTCTAATTAGCATTTGTAAAAGGAGTCTAATCATTTCTCTCTCTTCCTAATGAGTCGGATATATCTTTGTTTGTGTTGAAACTATGGCTATTTAACCAGAAAGAAATTTATGAGTTGTACTGCACAGTGGATTTCACAGCAGAGATATCTGACAAGAATAGTATGATTCAGCATGTGTTATTTTTGTTTTGCAAATGATTTCGAAGCACATTTTAGTCGCTTGGAAGGGACTCTCAAAGTGAGGCAGCGGGTTGCCTTCCCGCCATCATGTTTTCGGGAAGCAGATTTCCCATTTTGCCCACAAATGTACCCAGGGCTTTGCCAGCAGAATCCCTTAGCCCCAAGAGGCAGCTCTTCAGATTTAAACTGCACATTAGGATATTTTTTACTACAATCAACTCGAGCATCGGTGCTAATGAGCAACAGGGCTAGCAGGGGTAAATCAATCCAGAGAGAACTTTCTATTTTAGCCATTTAATCTGATTCCATTTCCATATCCTTAAAGTGAATTTGGTGGTAAAGTTATCAGATTTGTCTTTCAGCTTTTCTTCTTTTCTTTTCCACTCCATGAAGGTAATGCTGGAAAAAATAAATAAATAAATAAATAAAAACCAGGAAAGTAAGTCCGAAGCAGGTAAGAGGAGGAAGAGGGATAAGAGGATATATGAATGACTCATCCCTGGATAATTTAGATTGAACCATGAATCAAGACGACTTTCAGCTAATAATAACGATGAAAAAATAACTGCCTACCCCGTCGGCAGCAAAACTGAGGTGCTCTAATAAGAACTGTTGAGGCTACAAGCGTACTTTGCAAAAGGCTTAGAATACTGTTTTGGTTTTTAAAATATGTAGACTAATGTGTTTTTGTGAGTTTTTTATTAAAGATTTTATTTATTTATTTGACTGAGAGAGAGAGAGAGCGAGAGCACAAGTAGGGGGAGCAGCAGAGGGAGAAGGAGAAGCAGACTCCCTGCTCAATCATCAGAGTGCCCAATGTGGAACCCTGGGATCATGACCTGAGCCCAAGGCAGATGCTTAACACACTGAGCCACCCAGGCACCCCAACTAATGCATTTTTGAAAAGTAAAAATTATAGAATGTATCCCTCACGTTTTTGAACAAGTTCATGAAGACTTCCGAAAACACACTCCTTGGTGTCACTCCCAAAGACCTAATAATCCTTTGAGATCCCACATGAAAATAGTTAGCTGTGAAGTGACCAAACTGTTCTACCCTTGCCCAAATCACCACCGAAACATGAAGGCTGGTTTGGTACTCAGGAGATGGTAAATGTTGTTACGCAGAAAGCATCATGGCACCCAAGTTTTTGACCAAAACCATGAATCTGTGAGCATGAAACAGTGAATCTGTTTGCAAATCCCTTCCTGGGGAGGGAGTAACTTTTCCTGCCAAAGATTGAAAGCACCCTTCCACGCCATTCTAGACATGAGAATGCTGATGCTACAGCCACCAAATGAAGTATGTGTATCACTGAGTACCTCACAGTCCTACATAGAAACTTCTAAGAAATAGTGAAGAAGAACAAATGCTCCATAAAAATCAAGTACAGCTATAAATACTTAAAAACTGCATTTGGAACAAGAGCATATGAAGAGTAAGTTAGATTAGTAAGGTCTTTAAAAAAAAAAAGCATGTATCCCAAGGCTGACTTTGTAAGGCAAGGAATAATAGGAAAACAACCTATTCCTTTGGACATGCTGGTTAAAGATTATCACCAGCTTATTACCACAGAAGAAATGGAGTGCCAGACTCCAGTGCCCATATTTCCATAGAGTTGATAGCGTCCAAGAAGGCCTGGTAAAGTCTGTATAGCTCTCATTATTGATCTTTGAGTCAGTCACTATCGGCAGGCCCATTTGCCCACTTCATAGTCCTGAGTTAAAGAAACCATTACTGAGGTTCCATGGACAGGTCTCTAAAACAATAGTCTCAATGACTATTTGCTGGATGAATGAATTCTGGCTCACCATGCTAGACTGGTGATTCTTGTGTTCTGAAGGGAGGAAAACAGGTAAAATAATATCTTTAAAGAATTCTCTTGCAATAGTGCATATTTTTTCCTGGGTGTGCTACACATTCTACTATGCTCTTCATATTCAGGATGAAATCAAGGCTGCACAGTAGAGTCCTAATAAACTTCATCTCTCTGGCCTTGACCTTTAAGTGTATTTTGGTTCTGGTCTTGGCATTTGGACAAGTGTCTATATAGAGTTCATCCCTCGTGGCCAGTTCAGTCTGGCTGAACATAATGTCCAGTAGAGGGCTCCCAGAGAGACTGACTTGGCCTACAAGTCCTTTTGGCCCATTCAGTTGGCAGGGCTAAAGATTTTTGGATAGGTCCACTCTGATCTTTCCAACTATCCCAGGCCTCCTACATCCATGAAGAGGTATTGTTGTTGTTGTTGTTGTTGTTCTTAATTAAGTATAGGCTTCAAGCCCAAGGTGGGGCTTGAACTCACAACCCTGAGATCAGGCATTGCATGCCGACTGAGCTGGCCAGGCGTTCCCATTGTTGTTTTTAATGAGCATTTTTGATCAGGGAAAAACTGGTGTATTAGTTGCCTAGGGTTCTCATATGACTGCAAACTGGTGGCTTAAAACAATAAAAATTTGTTCTTTTATAGTTCTGGAGGCCAAAATCTGAAATCAAAGTGTCAGTAGGGCCGTGCTCCTTTAGAAGCTGTAGAAAAGAATCCTTGCCCTTCCCAGCTTCTGATGGCTCTAAGCATTCCTTGGCTCATGACCACATAGCTCCAATTCTGGCCTCCATCTTCACAGGGACTTCTTCCCTATGCTTTCACCTGTTCTGTGCATTATTAGGACATTTGTCATTGAATGTAGGGCCAACCCAGATAATTCAGGATGATCTCATGCCAAGAGCCTTGATTTAATTACATCTGCAAAGATCCTTTTTCCAAATAAGGTCACATCCAATGATTCCCAGGTAAACATACCTGTTGGGGAGCCACCATTCAACTCACTACAGCAGCTGATTTAGAACTACTCATTTTTGCTACATCCCGAATGAATCTTGAAAGTTGAAGGGGTAAGCAGTCTATTTGGTATTATATTTGGTAGTCTAAAAACTTATTTTAAAAATTGTCTGCTTACCTTAATTTTGGGTCTATATCCTCAAGTAATCATTTTAATCTAATATTGTGATCATCTTCATTAGTAGCCTTGACACTATTGACATTTGGGCTGGATAGTTCCTTCTTGTGAAGAGCTATCCTGTTCATTGTAGAATGTTTAGCAGCATCCCCGGCCTCTGCCCTCTAGATGCCAGAAGCATTCCCCTCAGTTATGACAGTAAAACAGGTTTCTTGACATTTCCAAATGTCCCCAGGGTCAAAGAATTATTCTTGGTTGAGAAACCCCACTCTACATCAAACATTGCTAGATGGGACTATTAGAAATTACAGTGAAACATTAAAATTCATCTAAATCAAACCTTTGCTTTCTTTGGCTAACACTGGTGCCCTGAAAATATTATAAAAAATGTTTTATTTCATTTCAGCCCAGAATAATGAATAAATGGAACATTTTCCTAGTGCGTACATAATTTTAGATGGCGCAGTCTGCACGACCATACCAAGTGACAAGAAAGAACACAGCTCAGAGTGTGCTTTCCAGTTTACTTATATGTTATTCAAGAATAGGCAGCTGTCTGGACGTTTCAGTCAGAAAGGAGAAATTGAATTCCTTTGTAACAGAGTTTGACAGAGAAATATATATGATATCCATAAATGAAGTTAAATTGCAGAAAGACCTGTTTTATACTGAAAAGTATAAGCAACGGTGATTAATCAATCCTTTCTACTGTTAGGTTCAATATGGAGCATCCGAGCAGTGGTTCTGTTATTAATTTAGAAACATCCAAGCCCCTTATGAGTTAAAGCAAAGTATTAGGCACAGATCTACAAGCTGTTGTTACTGTCTGTTTTAATAAAACATATGAAAGTACATTACGAAAAGTTGCTCCTTCAAGGTTGTAGTCACCTTAGTAAAGCTACACCACTTAGTAAACCACAGAACTCTCATTGCCCTTTTCTCTAGACATTGTTGACCTGGAGTAAGTACCAGCTGAGGCTACAAAAAGAATTCATTCTTGTTTGGAATTATATATTATTTTGACTAACTACGTTTTTATGTATGTATTTCCAGCATTCAAATCCACATTTAAAAGACTTAACTTTATACCGTTAACGAACATTCAAAAAATACACAGTTTTCTAAGACAACTTAAAAAGAGAATGCAAAAGGGGTGCCTGGGTGGCTCAGTCAGTTAAATGACCCACTGTTGGCTTGGGCTCAGGTCATGATCTCAGGGTCATGAGATCGAGCCCTGTGAGTTCTCACACTAGGTGTAGAGCCTGCTTCAGATTGTCTCTCTCCCTCTCCTTCTGCCCCTCCCCACCCTCAGCTTGCATGCACTCTCTCTCTTAAAAAAAAAAAAAAAAAAAAAATGCAAAAATAATTTGAGCAATGATAACAACTCTGCAATAAATATAAGACCTCCCAAGGTGACCACTCTGAGAAGGACAGTATACATTTGGATTTATAAATTTTACTATGTTTGTCTTTTTTTAAAAAATCATTTAAATTATTTTATAGATCCAACTTATAGGTGACCCATTAGCTAAAAATTCTCTGAAAACAGAAATCCAGTTTCTTATAAAGTTCCAGCTAACCATACTAAATAATAATAATAATAATAATAATAATAATAGTAAATTATGATGGAGGATTATTTTGAGCTACTAATTAACTTGAGAGGTAGCATAGCATACTGGATAAAATCATGAGTTCGGTAGCTCAGCTGCTGGGGTGTAACTCTAACTCTGATGCTTACTGTGTGATCTCGGTCTCCTAATCTATAAAATGGGTCTAACAGTTATCAATTTCATTGGGTTGTCGTAAGGATTAAATTAGTCAATATGTGTAAAGCATAAAGTATAGGGCCTGGCATATAGTAGGTGCTCACTAAAGGATGACTCTTACTGCTAAAGCAGTAATGCTGTAAAGCTGCTATTAGTTTACTTTTCTCATGTCCATTTTTATTTGATTTGACCCAGGTCCCTAAAGACTTTAATGTCCTGAACCAAAAAGGCTGCATAAAATTTCTTCTACTCTGTTAAGAAATAAAAAACTTGAATAACAGAGATTCTCTGCAGGTCTTACTTTTCATTTCTTGGCTTGTTTTTATTGGCTTTGGGGATCCTATCTTCTGCATTTTACAAGCCCTATTTCAATCACTATTTACTTTCATTATATATTAAGTCATATTGACATTACGCGGTAATGAATTTTGTTGCCACAGAATAGAGACCTTAAAAATCATTGTATGAATTAAAGAAAAGGAAGGGGGATTATTTTGTGTGTAAGAATCAAACAGGGTAAAGAGAATGCAGTGCTCCCTCATGGAAATAGAGTTCTGTTGAAGAGTTGATGATATTTAAATTTTATGAAATGAATACTTTTCCTTTAATACTGTTTGACCACACTGTACATATATATATATGTACGGTATATATATACATATTTAAAAAAAATTTTTTTGAATGCATTTTTTAGGGTGGAGTTTCAATGATTAATGTCTTAACATGTTTATCAACTCCAGTGGGGAAAAAACTCTCTATCTCAATATTCATAAATGATAAATGCAGTGTAACAGTATTATTGTAAATATTATCAATGACTTACTAAAATGAACTTTTTGAGTGCAGCTTTTCTTAACTAAAAAGATACTGAGCAAAAATACATACATTACATGGAAAATTACAATGTATTAGAACTCCTTTACTAGTCTGTTATTTACCTCAGAAGGGTAATAATATTTAAACCTAGAAAGGATCTATAAAAAAAAAAATTTAAATAAGGTAGAAAATAAGGCTACCAAAATTTTCAGAATCAAATTACAAAATATCCTTGAAAAAGAAAAACAAACCTGAATGATCTTCATTCTTGTTTCAAAGCTGTTTTAGTGATGAACCCCTTTGATTCTAAGGATATTTATTTTAGAGAGAGAGAGAGTGAGTACAGGGCAAAGGCAGAGGGATGGAGAATCTTATACAGACTCCATGCTAAGCATGGAGCCTGATGTGAGGCTACATCTCACAACCCAGAGATCACGACCTGAGCCCAAACCAAGAGTCAGACATTTAACCAACTGTACCACCCAGGCACCCCCAAAACCACCAATTTAAATTAATATTGCAGGCAAACTTTCCAGAAGATAAGCAGTTTTTTTTCTATTTACTAAGCTAGTTTTTTCCAAGATCCATCATAATCAAATATAAGTTTATTAAGCTCTTCAACCAAGAATAACATATCATAGGGAGAGAAAATGCTGAAATCGTTTAATCATAGGTTTGTACCAAAGAGTACCTGCCAAAGCAGTCTTTAAGACTCCCTGAATGGGGACAAAGTCTCAAGGGATTTGGAGCAAGGAGCTGGATCCTGCCTCAAGTTGTTTATAAAGGTGGAGAAGAAAGAAAGAAAGTGATAGAGGAATTATACCATTTGTACATAAGAAAGCATGAGGTTATATACATTGCCTCTGTGCATTGTGCTTCTTCCCAAGGCAAAGGGATAAAATTCACCTCAATTCTTTCTCAGATCTGCACTCCACCCCTGCCCTTTCGTATTCTTACTCTTCAGAACATCCTTTCAACCTGAGTTTATCTGACTAGAAAAAACGTTGCAGTAAACACATACCTGATAAGGATTTTATGTCTAGAATACATTATCTAGGAGATCTGGAATACTGTAACTGAATAATAAATAAAACCAGATTTTTAAAAAATATTTTATTTATTTATTTGTCAGAGAGAGAGCGAGAGAGCACACAAGCAGTGGGAACAGCAGAGGGAGAGGGAGAGGCAGGCTCCCCGCTGAGCCAAGAGTCCAATGTGGGACTCGATCCCAGGACTCTGGGATCATCATCTGAGCCAAAGGCAGACGCTTAACCGACTAAACCACCCAGGCATCCCAAATAAAACCAAATTTTTAAAAATGAGCAAGAAATTTCAATAAGCAACTCACCAAGGAAGAGATTCAAATGGTAAGTAGGTACATAGAAAGGTGTTCAACACTATTAGTCATTAGGGAAATACCAATTAAAAATTAAAGTAAAATACTACCACACCCATTCCAGAGTCGATAAAATGTTTTAAACTGATAACACAAGGTGCTGATAAGGATGTGGGGCAGCTGGAACTCTCACATGTTTTCCTAGTGGCAATGCAACATGGTATAACCAATTTGAAGCATAGGTTTGAAAAAGAAACACCTACCATATGACCAAGCAACACCTCTTCTAAGTATTTACCTAAGAGTAATGAAAATACATGTCCACAAAAAAACCTGAATGTGAATGTTCGTAGATTTTTTGTTCATAACTGCCCCAAAGTAAAAACAACCCAAATGTCCATCAGCAGGGGAACTGATAAACAAATTGTGATAACTCCATACACTGAAGTGCCACTCAGTAGTAAAAAGAAATGAACTATTTAATGTAACAATGTGGATGGACTTCAGAAACATTATGCTAACTGAAAGAAGCTAGATACAAAAAACTTAAACTGTGTGATTCCATTTATATGAATATTTGGAAAGAGCAAAATTAAAGGGACATAAATCAAAATAGTGATTGCTGGGGGTTGGGGTGGGGAGGAAGAGGATTAACTGCAAAGGAATACAATGAAAAATTTGGAGTCATAGAGATAGTCCATCCATATCTGGATGGAAATAGTATTTCCATATCTGTATAGATTCATCAAGATTTATAAAACTACATGCTTTTTAAAAGGGTAAATTCTACCACATGTAAATTACACTTCAATAAACTTGACTTTAAAAAAATGAGGCAGGTATTTGAAATCACCCCACATGTAGGGTAGTTCATTCCAAACTCACCTAGGCAGCCATGCTCAGGGGAATGGATGTACATTATTATCATTTATTTTGGCTTCTCATGACTTTTTAGTGTTGGATGCAACCATCCAAAACCTGGTAGCACTGTTGGACTTGATAAGAAATTAACAATTTCCCTAAGGTTGTTGCATTAATCAGGATAGACTAGATTATGCTAGGAGAGCAAACCTCAAATCTCAGTGGTTTAACACAGCAGACACTTATTTCTTATGCATGTAAATCCTGCTATGATTTTCTGATGACTCTCTAGAACAACTGTTGTCCATAGCAGCCACTCCGTGGTCTCCGGTAATCTAGTCGCCACCATTCTGTAGCCGTATCATCTGGAGCCTGAAATCTCTTGGTCAGTGCGGCACAGAAAAAGAATGCTCACAGCAGCAATTAAATGCTCTGGCCTGGAAGTTAAAACACATATCCCATCTTCTCATAATATCTTTCCAGGAACTGGTCACATGGTCCAGCCTGATGGTAAGGGCAGAGAAGTATGATTTCCCCCTTTGTGGCAGGAAGAAGAGGATAACCAGATAAGGGTAAGCACCAGAAGGTTCTAACATGGTTTCTTTACATTTTATTTCACCATGTATTTTCTCTATTTCTTATTCGAATAAATTTTCATTCACTATTATTCTTCTGAACTGTTGAAGTACCAGTATGTCCCCAAGCAGGAGCAGTATGGTGGCATATTCTTGCCCTGAATTTCATCATTTTACTCTCAACATTGTTGCACTGGGGCAAATGAAGGCTGCCAAGGACTTAATGTTTTTCTCCTAGGATTTTCTGTTGAGTTTTGGTATTCAGGGGCTGATGGGAATTAGTTTTGCACGCTTCTCTTAGTCTTCTCGCATCTGGGAATTTGGGAGCAATTAATGTCATCTTTTAATGACAGAAGGAATTAACACTGGATGTTAGTTATGTTGATAGAATGTAGTCAAAGGTCCAGATGGCTGTCTGAACTTCTGAACTTTTAAGGGCCAAATACACACTCAGTTCTTTAGAGATCCCTGAAGACACAAAATGAAAGAAAAAAAAAAACAAAAAACCACATTTTTCAGCACTCATAGGGGTTTTCTCTCTATGGAATAGGATTGAGAACCTCTATACCATAGGGAGAGGAGTTAAGTTTAGATCATTGGTGAAGTAGAAGTTTTTATGGAGGTAGGAAAAGGGTTGGGAAAGGGGGCTCAGTAGTGGGGTAGGACTGTAGAGCAAATAGGCGTTGATCTCAATCCAAAAATAGTACTTTTGGAAAGCAACAAAAGTTCAGGGGTCCTTGAATCTGTCCCAATTTACTATTTTCACTTGGAAAAAAATGAATTAACCATTTTTTAAATCTGTTATAAGATAATGCAACAGGTAATGTGGTCAAAAAGAAAGTCATTGATAGAACATGATAGACTGAACTATCATGTTCTTAATAGTGATAATTCTAGTTGGGACCAAAACAACAATAACAAAATATGTGTGTAGCTCAAAATATCTGAGCACATGTAGTACAAGTATAGTTAGGCAAAAAATAAGTAAACAGATTTTTAAAAAGTAAACAGAAAAACTTTCAGAGATGGTAGACAGATTTTCTGTCACAATGCAGCATGGTGAGTATAACAATTTATAAAAGATGCTGTATGTGATGCTGATTCCATCCCCTTCTCTATTCTGCATATCAATAGCAGACAGCATTAAAGGAACATGGTTCTTTCTTTCACAGATCCCAGAGCAAGCCTCAGTATCCTTTTCAGCCCGATACTGGAAGTAGTCACCACACAAATCAGTCAATTAATCATCAAACTACATTCAATTTTAAAGCTATTTTCTTTTCTTTTTTTTTTTTTAAGATTTTATTTATTTATTTGAGAGAGAGAATGAGAGAGAGCACATGAGAGGGAGGAGGGTCAGAGGGAGAATTAAAGCTATTTTCTATCAAAGATCAGCAAGGGATTTCTGCATTTTGAGTGGTAGAGAAGAGTCAGATTTTTTTTCTTTCCACTAAAAGCTTGGAAAGGTTATTCATTCTTTCTTTTTTCTTCCTTTCTTTTGTCTTTCTTTGAACAAACATGTATCCAGCACTCACCATATGCCATACATTTGTACCAGGTGCTGGGGATGCAGTGATGACCAGGACACAGTGGGGAAACTAAGTAATGTTTATCACTCATAACCATTCCCTTCTGGAAAGATTTTCTCCACTTTGCTGGAAGCTACATGGACCTAGTTTCACCCACCATTCTGATAATCCCTAATTCATCTCTACTGCTACTAGCCCAGTCTAAACTCTGTTATCTCTTGCCTGGGTTATTGCAGGAGCCACCTTAGTAATTCTCTGTATTTGCTCTGATCCCATCCAATTCATTCTCCACACTAGAACCAGACCAATTTCATACCGGATCATGTGATTCCCCTGCTTAAAACTCTCCCCTGGATTTTCCTTGTTCTGAAGATGGAAGCCAACACCTCGAAAATGGCTTCCAAGGTCCTGCACACTTCATCCCATCCCTGCTTATTCAGCTTCATCTACTGCTGCCCCTCCCTTCACTCTGTGATCAAACCACAAGGCTTTTCTTTCATTTCTCAAATGTTCCCATTTTTTTTCTGCCTTGCAACTTGGAGCATGTTGCTTTGTAGCCTGGAATGCTTCTTCCCAGCTATCTCTCTGATTTACTCTCAGTCATTTTCTCTGACCACCTTTCTCACTCCCAGACCAGTTGAATTAATTTCATGGCACTATATACTTTTCTTTCTTTCATCACATTTGATGATTATACATTTTATTTGTTTGATTATTTGATTAATGTCTACCTGTTTTATTAGACTATAAGCTCAATGACTACATAATGGGTCCAAGAAAAATGTCTGCTTTGATCGTGAGAAAGAGAGACAGAGAGAGAGAGAGAGAGAGAAATGTATCTAGCATGCAGTAGATACTCAACAATAGTGGATGTACGAAGCCATGAGTAAATGATGAACTCACAGGTTCTATTAATGAACAAATAAAGATAGCTTGCAATCCAATGGAGAATAGAAATAAGTAGATAGACCATTAGAATACAGTTTGATAAGTGCTGTGAGTACAGTTTGATACGTGACAGGTACAGCATGCTATGGGCAAGCATAAGCTGGTGCCTAATTCCCATTTTGAGGGGCTACTATACTAGAGATAAGAAGGAATTCTATAATCAAGAGCTACAATATGCATATTATATGGAGCAGTATCATGTTTCTAGCCCTTGCAGACCTATGTATAGCAGTGAATAAGGACAGAAATACAAGCCATGGCAATTCAGCTGAAAAAGGCTATATTTTAAAGTCTGAACTTCAAATGATTACAAACAGAGAGACTAAAAATTCTTTCAATTAGCACATCTGTCTTTATGCAAGGAAATGACCACACTAAGGCTGATTAAGTTTTAAAAAGGGTGCACAGAGCAAGTCAACTAATGGCAAAAATCCAAGTAATGACAAAATAAGAGAATCAGGGTCAAAGCTGGGATATATTTTTTCCTTTAGTTGTTCATAGCTAGAAAAGAATGGTAGGAACCCCAAGGATCTCCTTTTAATTATAGCTGAGCACTCTTTCTAGGCATTTGTATGTATACGTCTTATACAGATACTATCATAAATAAAATATGATTCATTCTACATTATGAGTTCTGTCATTCTCAAGTCATCTTCTTTGTTGTTGTTGTAAAATCTCAATTAAAAAATTCAGTCACTAATAAACATGTATTTGGACACAAATCCAAACCACCTATGCAGTTGAGCTTTTGACAGCCTAGAGAGCAGCTCACCTGTTGGATGGTCATGCTTGATCAAGATCTAGTCCTGATGGAAGGAGGCGGACACATGGTACTCACAAGGAAATAGACACTCAAATGCTATGTAGTTTCCGGTGCCGGGGAAAGGAGGGTCCAGGAGAGTCTTTTTTGGATCGTAGAGCCCAGCAACACTAGAGCGGAATGTAAATGCTAAGTCACAGAACACATTTTTCCCTCACTGTGATAAACCAGATTTTGCCGTAGGGTAGCAGACGACTGCAGGGTCCAGTGGGAGAAGCCAAACAGATGTTACTACCCTGAAAAAATGGAAGTCAGGAGAAGCATTCAGCAATGTCATACTGCCGTGGCCTTGTCAGAAGCTGCCCCAGAGAACTCATCTTCCTCTTCATCCTCAGAAAAGGAAATGAAATATCACTAGGGAGCATGGAACTTCCCTAATGTCACCATTATCTTCTCATTCGCAACGATGCTTTGTGTCTCTTCTTAAAGTACTAAAAAATGTCTAGCTATATCTAGAAATAGTGTTTTGTTCTTGCACAAAGAATATTTCTTGCCCTTTGGAAAACTTCACTCCTTTTATTCTGAATTTACATTTGCAAGGCAATTTAACATTTCAGGACCCAAGCAGAGTATGTATCAAATTTAGGATTGGTGAAATGATCTTAATACTTATAAGAAAAACGTGTCCTTGGTTAAAAGTATGCTAAGGAAGGATAAATATAATGTGTTATTTAGTAAGTGGTATGCAACTGGGGAGTGCCATAGGTAAGTACAGAAGATGAACAGAAACAGATTTGTATTCAGAATAACTGGCTCTAATCCATCTAGCTCAGTGTCCTGAAATAAATCACTTCAGTGTTCTGTACCATAGGTGTCTTATATGTAAAACAGAAGTAGAAAGTTTTAACTACCTTACAGGTTGATATGTTTAAAATAATGTGAGTCTATGTTTGGGAAACTTGAAGGCACTAGACATGTTTGATATTAATATTATTATTGTCCTCGTCATCATTAGAAGCTAGAAAAATAAGATTATCTTTAGGTGCATCTTTAGACTTTGTACATTCATTCTTTGTCTTGATTTGGAGTACTTAGTGTTCTTCTAATTGAGCTTTGTAGAGTATTGGCCCTCAGGGATGAGAGTTTACTGAAGTGCTTTTGTTTTATTTTACATGGAAGTAAAATTCTAACACTTCGTACATTTGTGAGTGACTTAGACTGTTCACTCGGTACCTATAACTTCTGCAAGATGGCATTGCATTTGTATCAGGTGGCCTCAGAACCTTTCTGCGTGAAATATTTTTGCAGCGTTCATTTTCGGCAGGTCCACACAGGCCCTGTGCATCGTGCTGACCATCCGCAGGCGTCCGGGGGCGAGCCCTGGTCTTTGCAGAGGTGCACCATCGCCCTCTGCTGGACAGACTGGAGCACATAGCCTCCGACTTCCTTCTCCAGCGTGGGTTTCTTGCAGCCTCTCTCCAAAGTCATCAGATCTGAGTGGTCGTGTACAGCCCTCATTAGGGGTTTAGTGATGTGGTTAATTAGAGAAATTTGGGTGTGTCAGAAAGATGCGTTGAGTAACACCATAAAGAAGCACCTGACTTTTTAACCCGGGAGGAAGTTTCAACAATACTCATTTATAAACTGCCTCAAGTTCACACTGTGGAACAACACCCTTGCGTGTCGCTTGATTCAGCGCATTTTGCTGAGGTGTCCTCAAGTCAGAGAACTGTTTAACCTCCCATGAATTGAAAGAAACAGTCCCTAATAGTTTAGCATCATTTGCCAGTGGCATGCAGCCTCTTCTTCTGAGTTACATAAACCCTGCTAAGCTCTATTCTCAGCTATTCTGTAATCAAATATTTATTGAAAATCTACTATATAACCAGAAATATTTTAGGTTATAGGAACACAGCAATCAATAAAATATTTTTGTGAAGTTATATGCCAGTAACCTTGTATCTATTTCTGATCTGCTGAGCTTAAAACAAAAGTAGAAATTAAAACCAGAAAAAAATATAAATGAAATCTATGAGAAAGACAAATAGTTATCTATCAGTCAGGTGATAAAAAAAATTCATAAAACCTTAAAACTGAAAGGATCTAAAATTCATCCAGCTCTTTCTATCCAAACAAAAGAGTTTCTACTGGATTTTGATATCATTTGTCTCCTGACATGTTATTCCAAAAAAAATTAGTCTGTATTTCTCACTGATAAAAGTTATGCATATTTTATTTAAATATGATCCTCTTAATACTCATCATTTCGCTTTAGAATTAACAAAAATCTTTACATATCCTCATATTGTCTGGTCTGAAAAGAAAGTTCAATGTTATTTGCTGCTTGACATCTGCTAAAATTGGGAGGGCCTCGAATGGCCTAACTGCAAGTTCCCCTCCTCACTCGGCTCCTGCAAAGAAGGTCCCCTAGACAAACAACCCTCTTTATTGGGGAGACCAGGCACAGTCCCTGCTAATCCCTGAGTAGCAGGTTTCAGTTCCCTGCCAGACAGTGAGTTGTTCAAACAAGATAATTATGTTCCTTTGTGGGAACCAGATACTCGATCCTACAAGGCCTGCCCCCTACAGCGCCTGGTCATTTACTCACTCCCAGGAGCAACCTCCACATGGCCATGGCATGCGGCATCCTCCTCCCCCAGACTGGGGGTATATGTGACTAATAAACCGCTGGCTACCTCATCTGTCCAGCGTTGAGTGTTGTGTGTCTGGACATAACCATAACCCTACGGTGGGAATCCCTCATTCGCCAATGAAGTGAAGAGGAGGCAATTAAAACAATCCACACCTAGGAATTCTTATACAAAGCTACAGAACTCTTCTGGATCTTCTCTTTTCCAGCGATTTCCACCTTCATCCCACAAAAATCACTGCTTGTGTGATGCTAGAAAGTCACTCAAGTGTAAAGAGACGTTGGAGATGTGCTTTTTGATTGGGTGCAAATGAGGACCTCATGATTCCAGTTGAAGCATAAATGAACTCAGAGCTTTAGGAAGCCAGTTGCTTCATGAGAACTAAAAGGACTGATGACTAGACGGAGAATACTCAGAAATTACTGAAGCCAGGGGCACCTGAGTGGTTCAGTCAGTTAAGCGTCAGCTCTTGGTTTTGGCTCAGGTCACGATCTCCGGGTCATGAGCTCGAGCCCCTCATTAGGCTCCATGCTCAGTGCAGAGTCTGCTTGAGGTTCTCTCCCTCTACTCCTACTGTACTCACACGTGCATGTGCTCACTCTCTCTCTCAAATAAATAAATAAAATCTTAAAAAAAAAAAAGAAATTACTGAAGCCGAAGAAGAGTTGAATGGAAAATATGCATTTGTTTAGCAATGATTCTATGAAAAGGAATACCTAATCCTAAATTTCTTATGATATTAGGAGATGCTATGTAAGTTCACAAATTCACAGATAATTTTCTTCTCTATTTTCACGAATTGTTTAATTCTTCTTTCTAACCTAAACTTACTCTTTATACCCTGACTTGTACCTCTTCCCTCCAGAAATTAATAAACAAATGCATATAGATGGACATGAAGTATGATTTCATAGAATGTCAGCAATGGAAAGGATTTAAGAAATTCCCTAGTCCAACCATCCACCTTTCATTGAATTAATGGATGTGAAAATGGTGAAATGTCTGTCATGAGTGTCAGGTGTCAGTGTTAGGCTTTCTACCCTCAGCCAGTTCTTGTTCAGCCCCCACATCCCACCAAATTAATTGAAAATGGACTCAATAGCTTGGCCGGATTCCTAATGTGGTAGCTTAGCATATTCATCAAATGACAGTGTACTGCATTAAGAAAGCACAGTTTCCTTGTTACCCCGGGTTAAACAATATTTCCCTGAGAATCTGAAGAACCAATACAAATTAAAACTATTAAAAAGACTCCAGAATTCATGACATTCACAAATTAACCATTCGATAATGTTATTGGGTATCTTTCAAATTTAACAAAATTTGCAATGCCCCGCAGTTAAATATCAAGGAAACATAATTACACAAAATATCAGATTCCACAGGACCAGCCATCAAACCAGGCTTTTACCTGTGTGTTACCTGCATGCACATGATAGTGTAACCACAAAGCAGAATAATCAACCAGTAGAAGCATGAGCTGCAAGCCAAAATCAAACTGAAAAGGAACCTCAGGAAACAGAGCCTTCAGAAGTTAAGAACCTGTTCTATGAGAATAACCCAAAGTTGAGAAGGGAATTCTCTGCAAGGCCAACCAGCACAAAGAAACTGAGTTAAAGAAGGACATACCAACTAGCTAAGAGAATTTCAAATACACGCGTGCATGGGCACACACACACACACACACACAAGATCTCTTCTAAAAATATGCAACCCAAAAATGCATCTCTCAATTATAGGGACAGGAGAGGAAGGAGATACCGGTTTTGTGTATCCTTTTGTCATTTCAAGAAGATGTTGAGAAATGAAGTTGAGAAGTCCAGGTATTTTCTATTATGTAGATATATTCCTTTCTCAAAATCTATACTATGTCATGAAACTTAGGAGAAACCCAGAGCCAGACGACCCAGCTAAGCCATAAGGAAGTGTATGAAAATTGCTAAAATGTCTCAAATAAATTAGTTCGTAATTCTTCTGATAGATGTTAAGTCTGACAGATGTTAAGGTGAAGGGTAGCAATGTTAAGAAGGCTTTGATGGAATTCTGGTGAAGAAAACAAGAGTGATTTTACATACCTTCAACCCAGATGAAGTCTCACCTTGAAAAACTAAGAACAGTGAAGAAAATGATTGAGCAGACAGGCCTCCACAAGTGGGAGACTTTCCCAGCCAAATTTCAGTGACAGCCAAAAAGACTAGGCCATTTCCAAAAACCTAACTCACGAATTAATGGTGATTTATTACTCAGGGACCTGACATTAATTAAAGCAAATTTAGCAGTATCCTTATCACTTCAAGTTGATGTTACTGCAGTTGGCTGGTATGAGAATACGAATTACTCAGGCAAGGGCCGCCAGTCAATCGTGTCCTCTTAAAATGCCTTTCTACCCCAGTAGAGAGGTTTCTGGAACTCTAGAACCCCCAAATTAAATTATGTTGGAAGGACCCTAGCCTAACTGTCCTTTTAATCTTGGCCATCTAAACTTCTCTCCAAATGCATGACTTAGCTTTTTAAAATATTCCACGAGAAAAATGCATGAGGAAAAGAAAAATAGCCAGAAGAAGGATTTCAGGGTAGAAGTGTACTTGGATTATATAGCTTGACTAACAAGAACACCACAGACTTGATTTAATGCTTACTGAATACTAATTACATGTACACATTTTTAATAGGTAATAATTGAATTAATGCATTAGAGGAAGATGATACTCTGGTAAGTACAATAAATTTATTCTATTTGTTTTTGTGACAAACAATCCTAATTCACAGCTCTTAGATATCCAAAGAGTCTAGAGGACAAAGCTAGCAATAGGGGAAAATACTGAGTTCCTTTTATACATTTTCTAATCATCAACACTACCGACACCCAACTTCTGCCTACCTTCAGAATGGGACGCCTATACCTTAAGAACTTAACGCATCTGCCGGGTTTTACAGTGATCCTTTAAGCATTCAGGTGCTAAATAGGAACCCGAGCCCTGAATTGCAGCATGTTCTCTTTTTTTTCAAGTTTTCTGAATTAATCATCCAGATACTATCAGATTTAACTGGTAGTTACATCAGATGCCATCACCCGAGTGATTCATTCTCAGCTTAGAAAGCCCCACTGCCAGTAGCTGTCACTTATATTTCTACACGGGTCCTAGACCAGTGTCAATGAAAGTTAACCTGCATTGAGCTCTTGCTGTGTGGTCCTACTATGGGTCCATTCGCTGTATTGGTTCTCACAATAACCTTGTAAGGGAACCGCTACTATTATCCCGGAATTCACAAATATCTAAAACAAGGCACAAAAAGCTGGTGTAACCTACAAACTGACAATCACACTGCTACAAAGGAGTGAAGCTGACATTTAAACCCAGATGTATTAATTATCTATTGCTGCATAAGAAATTATCCTAAAACATAGTGGCTTGCAATTTATTTCACAGTTTCTGTGAGTCAGACTTCCTTGTGGCTTAGCTGGGTCCTCTGGCTCTGTGTTTCTCATAAGGATGAAATGACTGTCATCTCAACACTCAACTGAAGATGGATCTATTGTCACGCTCATATGGTGGTTTGCAGGCTTCTATTCCTCACTGGGTATTGGTCTGAAGGCCTCAGACCTTTGCAGGTTGTTGCCTGGAGGCTGCCCTTGTGGGCCTCTCTATAGGGCAGCTCCAAACATGGCGGCTGGCTTCCCGAGTGAGCAAAGAAGAAAACCCCAGAAAGAATTTGAGCAAGATGGAAGTCATTGTCTTTTACAACCTGATCTTGGAAGTGACATCCCTTAGAAGCCAGTCATTAGGTCTAGTATACACTCAGGGAAAGGAAATGGAACAAGGTGTGAATACGAGGAAGCAGAGATCATTGGGAACCATCTTAAGAACTGTCTAATATACCAGCTATGCCTTTTAAAAATTATTTTTGAAACTTTATCTTAAGCCTTTTGATGATCTAATTTATAAATCTACATCGCCTCTACCTTAATCCTTCTAAGAGATTGTAAAACCACCATTACCAATCATGTATATATAGCGTTCCAAATATTTTATGTATTTTTGAATAGTTTATAAAGAACAACTCTAAATTACAACTTAGTGTGTAATTTTATTTTTTTTTTAATTTTTATTTATTTGACAGAGAGAGAGACAGCGAGAGAGGGAACACAAGCAGGGGGAGAGGGAGAGGGAGAAGCAGGCTTCCCGCCGAGCAGGGAGCCTGATGTGGAGCTCGATCCCAGGACCCTGGGATCATGACCTGAGCCGAAGGCAGACGCCTAATGACTGAGCCACCCAGGCACCCTAGTGTGTAATTTTAATTTGCTACTATGTCTTATGACTTCAAAAGCATCTATCCTTATAGATCATCTATAAAATGTGGTAAGTACTATGTCTCCTTTGTAATAAATAAGTAGTTGCTATTACTTGTTAGTAGTATTTTTGAAATTAGCTGTCAAGTCTGCCCTTCTCTCTTCTTATTCATGCCAGCCAAAAGGTTCAGGCATCTTCATGACCATCCTCACTTCTAGACCAACTGCAAGTTTGGGGGTCTCCATGACCATCCTCAGGTTTGATCATTTGCTAGAAGGACTCTCACAATTTAGAAAAGCCATGATATATGATTCTATATTATTACAGCAGAAGGACACAGGTTAAAGTCAGCAGAGGGAAGAGTCACATAAAGCAGGGCTAGCAGACACCAGGTGCAGAGATCCAGTTGTCCCTGACAGGTGGAGTGGTGCAGATGGTGCCTATTTCTTCTAGCAGTGATGTGGGACAATATACATGGAGTATTGCCAACTGGGGAAGCTCACCCAAGCTTTAGCGTCCTGACTTTTATTGCAGCTTGGTGACATAGACATGATTGATCTTCCACATGGCTAACCTTAGTCTTCAGCCCCATCACAGGTAATGTGACACCATGTTGCCTAAGGCCTTCACCATAAATCACATTCTTAGCATTGACTGCCTGGCATGACTCAAACTTCCAGGTAAGCAAAGACACTCAGATGAGGCAGACATTCCAAGGGCTTGAAGATTACTTCCCAGAAGTGAGGGTAAAAGTCAAGCCTCTCTATGGGCAAGGTTAATTCTTAAAAATACAGATCATTTTTGTTCCAGGAATGTACTTCTTGGAATTCTCCAAAAACTCTTCAGTGTCTCCTATTAGCATGTGATGTATTTGCTCTTGTAGGCATCTGTGTAAGAAAATCCAGGGCCTGACCTGTTTCCCACTCCAACAGACCATGAAGACTTGGCTCCGTTTTATTCTTGCCTTTCTTTTCCATGGTGTGGCATCGGGCACACTTTTGAACAAAAACCCCCAGCCCTTCTTGACATCAGCCATTTTTAATTCACTCTCTGACTGCATGACTATAAAGTTCCCACTTGGAAGCTGGCTGTGGGTCTCTTTCCTGGGCATGTTTTTAGCCATTACATATCGCCATGACTTGAGCTGTTCCAAAAGTAGCGCTTGAGCTAAGGACTTACATATGCAGGTGTTCACTTGGTAGATGATTCCAGGAAAACGGGAGTGAAGGACAGAGAAGGGAGAAAATCCAATATGAGTGTATGATTCCAAGATGGCTGCTGGGCAAAATGGCACATTATCCCACTGGGACCTCCTGGGAAGTCCACAGAATGCCTCTCAGAATTGTCTACCGGAGATGGGCAAGGAATATTGATCCATTGGCCTATATCACCCCATCAGTCAAGCATTAGCCTCTGCTGAAACTCACTCTAACCACAGTCTAACCTCTGCTGAAACTCACTAACCCAGGGGACCTGGGACGAAAGTGAAAGTCATTGATGTTAGACAACTGGAATGCACACTGGAACACTAGTCTACCTCAGAAGGGCCTGGAGCCAGAAAGTAAACTCCAGTCATGTCTGCTGCAACTTTTTGACCTATACGGGTGGTTCACAAATGTTGAAGATTTTCTGAATCACCTGGAAAGCTAATAAAGAGCAGACAGGCCTAGATTCATAGAAGAGAGATGGAGTGTGGGCCTTTTTCTTACTAAGTTCCCGGGTGAATCTGATATTTACACCAATATTTGAGTCCCAGTTATGGTACTCTCTATGAACCCCAGAGGGGAAAGGCAGCCTGACTAGGAATTTGAAGTTAATTTTGCTACTATTAACCCGAACTCATGCCAGGTATGGAGTATGCTCCAGGCTCCCCCACAACCCCCTACCCCCAGTTGTGTTGTTCAGTCCATGTAATTGTTGCTCCTGCCTCTTCAGCAAATATCTTGACACTCTGTCTAGCTCTTGTCAACTCTCTCCTTCAAAGGAAAGGAAAATTACATTTAATGAACATTTGCTATGAACTTGGATAGATATTTCAGAGACTTCCTTTAATTCTGATGACAGCTTTTCAAAGTAGGTGGTATTCTTCCTGTTTTTCAGATGAAAAAAATTAAAGCTCAAAGAGATGCGAAGTTGTATATTTACTCTGGACAGAATGAGAAAACAAGTCTACTCAACTGTAAAGACCTCTCCAATCCATCATACTCTTTTCATTGTGAAGAACTAGTGACAACAATCTGCATTAGCTGCACCTAGAACCTATGCTCCCTTGAACTTTGAAGAGGAAGACACTAACCCAGTTAGGCAGACATTTGAAGTTGTAGAGGTCAGACCAATCATCCTATGTGAAAAGTGGTACCTAATCACACTTTGACTGGATACGTTTATTTAATAGGAAGCATGTGTTGAGCACCTCCTAAGCCCCAGGCACAGTGTTGGGTGCTTTGTATCCATCTCTTTCCTTCAGTGTCCATTGTAACAGGGCATTGCTATCTCTTTCCTGATCTCACGTATCACGTATCTTCCTGCCAGAGTCCCAGTAGCTTTATTAATCAGGAACTAGATCCTCACAAAACATTAAAGGTGATTCAATGTAGCAAAATTTGATTCAGATTTCTTGCTGGTTTTCTCAGATCTGTTTGCATTTCTTTTGGAGACTACAATAAGACAGCACTTATTTTCAAAGTTTGAAAATTAGCACTGAACTTTATTATACCCTTTGAAAGAATTTTTAATTACAAAGTGAAATGCATTTTAAAGTGTTCAATAGGAAGTTAAAATATATCGTACTATGCAATTGCAGTTTGGACCATATCTTCTAATATTTATTTTCATTCTCTGTATTCTAGTTGGTCCTTTCTCATTTCCCATTAGCTCCTATTAGCAGAGGACAGCATAATACAGCATGTCTACATTTAGTGCTTCCTGCCTCAAAAACAGCAATTCCATTCACCCCAGCACTCACATGTCCATGGGAAATTGTTAACTCTTTTTCAGAGCTGCTCCAGACATTCTTCAAAGCAAATGTATTTGGTTTATTACTTTGTATTCCTTGAACAGACAGCAACATAGTTTTTGACAGCTTATTTTCAACAGCTAAGCATGAAGTCATTGTGGAACAGTCTAAAGGCATTTAGTCTGGTGTTAATGATCTGTTTTGACTCTTTCTTGTCTACAGTCTGATGTTTCTGTTTCAACTTCTGCTGCTAAAGATAAGATGACATTTGATAGTTGGGTTCATCCCATGAAAAGTTTAATTACAGAAGGGGCCGATTTACTAGATTAAAAGGTCAAGTATTGTAAAATTCATTTTGGGGGACAGAGATTTGAGAGGCCTGCCCGGTGCAAAGTTCATTATAGTCAGAGGAGAGAGCAAGGCACTGAGGGGATGAGGCAAAGTGAAAGCCACTCAAAGGCTATTTTCATTCAAGGAGACACATTCAAATATATACAAAGGGTTGCACATAATAGTTACAATCCTTTACCATCAGTACTAATTTTTAGCTTTTGAAGAGTTTTGCATTAGGGTGATTGGCAAAAAAAAAAAATAGACTAAAATAAAAAATAAATAAAGGCAGATTTAGAGAGTGAGGCTAGAACCGTCTTTGTTTTAAAATAGCACAAGGCTGAAGAACCGTTGAAAGGAAAGGCTCCTAGCCCCGGCCAGAGCTGCGCGGTTTCTCCCGCTGCCCACCCCTCTCCCTCGACCACACACACACACACACACACACACACACACACACACACACGCACATGCACACACACACACACTCCGCTGCGATTACATGTCTTTTTTTTTTTAAAGATTTTTATTTATTTATTCATGAGAGACAGAGAGAGACAGGCAGAGGGAGAAGCAGGCTCCCAAGGAGCAGGGAGCCCGATGCGGAACTCGATCCCAGGACCCTGGGATCATGACCTGAGCCGAAGGCAGACGCTTAACCATCTGAGCCACCCAGGCGCCCGCGATTACATGTCTTAAGGCTTAAAATACAGCAGTGACTTCCAGAGGGCTCTGTTTGCTGTCCACGCGCTGGAGCAGATGAGGGGACAACAAGAGCCAACCCTTCTAAACAACTTCGTTTAAGGACGTGACATGCCTGAGTAATGAGGCCCGTGTCCACCGCCCCAGGGGCGGCCTGACCAGCGGAGGTTAAAACAATCTGGAACAGCCCGGCGACTCCCTCATCCCAAAGAATCAAGGAGGTGCAGCTGGTGAGAAAGGAGTTCGGGGCTGCGGGGGCCTTAACCACGGAGGCCAGGAAGGCGAGAGAGTCGGGTGGACACTCGCAATTTGGCTTCGTTCCCTCGATCAAATGTTGATCAAAGGATAAAAGAGGATCAGAAATGACTCAAAGACTCCTGGCTGGAGCTGCTGAAAGAGCTGGTATTTCAGGTCCATTAAAAAATCCTCCAGCTTACTGTGGGTATTAAACTTGCTCCCGCCTCAGTACACGCCCGCATGAATTCCCTCTCCCTGTCAACCCCGTGCCGGCAGGCAGCTCAGGGGCCTCTTGCCAGGCCTGGGGGGAAACTTGATCTCCTCCTCCCACCCCCACCCCCCCCCCCCCACCCCCTCCCCCACTTAAAAAAAAAACTAATTACAAAATGACTGGATGAAGGGAACGTGTAGATGTAATATGCCTGGACCATTGTAATCCATTTGATGCGGTGCCTTGCAAAATCTGACTTGAAAAATGAATACTAATTGATTTGGACAGAAGTGTTGTCGAATGGGTTGAAAACTGGCTCAAAGACTGTAAACAATGGATAATGACAAATGGCATTGCAATCAAGGAGGAGGAGGCGAGTTTTCCAGAAGAGGAGGGTGTCCAGGGGGCCTCCGGGAGTCAGGAGGAGGGTGTATTTTTGGTCCTGCAGATATTATCTGCAAAGAAAGGGAGAGCGTCTGAACGAAATCGTGGCTGACTCTCAATAGGAAGGAGGGTAAACATTAATAAAAGGAGAATCACACTGGGTCAAAGGAATGCTGGAACCATAGAAGGGAAAGATCAATGAAAAAAATCACTATAGATATGAAAAAATGACAGGGAGACATTCTTTCCAAAACCAAAAATTTGGAGCATACATGTAGATAAATTCAAACGATCTAGTTTACCTGATATTTTATCACCTCTCAAGTTTACTGTGGATGCTTTAGTACTTATTTGAGCAAAATAATGTTAGATTTCAGGGCAACAAATATTCTCCAATTTAGAAAGCTTTATAAACCACTTATCTCCAGCCCCACTGCTTTCAGAACCTGGATCTTTGGGTGTGGGTTCATTTGCATGCTGACTGATCCTCTGAAAAGTCAGAGTAAAAACTTGAAAGCATTTGTAGTCAGTCAACCAAAATGAAACCGAAAGAGAAAAAAAAAATGATAATGCAAATGCAGCTTGTATTATTTGCGCCTGGAGCTTGTAACAATTGGTTTACCTTTTAATGTGAAGAATACAATTTCCTGCCAATAAGAAATAAATTAATTGATTACCCATTGATTGAACTTCTAGTATGCTTTCAGTCCTTTACTAAAAGGTTTTTGTTTTTATAAGAAAGGAGTTATTCCAAAGTAAAATTAGAAAAACAAGGAGAGCACATTTCTTTAACTGAAGAAGTTTTACTCCTAAGTAGAGCCTTAGAATTTCAGTGCTGAAAAGAACCTAAATGTTCATAGGTTCTGATTCCCTTCATTTGGGGCAAGAACTGGGCCTCACAGGGACCTCAGACTCCCCTGCTTGTGGTGATGTGGCCTGGTTGAGGACCTGTGGACGTGTCTACCCAGATGCTTCCACACAACTGTGCATCTATGAGACCCAGTGGGATCTTTCACTTCCCATACGCATTCATCGTGCCTGAGATCTCACTTCCGCACTGTCCTTCCAGCCGAGCTGAGCCAAGCTCAACAGAGGTACAACGTACTCTCCCCAGGCATTGGTTCTGGAACCCTGACCAAACCTGCTGACTGGGCCAGGCCACAGACCGTAGCACCCGTCAGTGCCTTTCTTTGTGCCTGCGTGGATAGCATGTAAGCCAGAATCTTTCAGAACCTTGGGACCACTTCATCCCACAGTGCTTTGCATTCTTGCCAACCTTGGCCTCCACCCAAAATGCAGGCTCCAGCAGTGGCCTGTCCTGCACATCCTAATCCTCACCCTTCTCTCTGTTTCCTCCCCTATGAGTCATCTACCATTCTCACTTCATTTTCCTGTCAATTTCCTGGCCTTTGCTCACATCGTTCCCTATGCCTGTCCTGCCTTTCCCTACATATTCTACCTAGGGAACACCCCCTCTCCTTTCCAGGCTAATCTCAATCATCATCCCCTTCTCTGCAAAGGAGAATCACCACCTGCCTCCTCTTAGCTGCTTTGGCCCATAGAATAACAACTTCCTGTTTTTCTTCCCTTATAGGGCTTAACAGAAGCAAAAATGGAAGAAATTGTCAGTTCTATGGGGCAAGGCAGTTACCATAACTCTTTAAGTGGTTAAAGAATTTCTTTGTTTGCATGTCTGCCTACACTGGATATAATCTTTCTGAGGGCCTTGACCTTGTTTTGTACCTCCTAGTGTACCCTTAGTGCCCAGAACAGTGTCTCCCAGCACATAGTAGGCTCTGACTAAATATCTAACTAAATGAGTATCTCTGCTGGACCATTAGCTTCTTGGAGGCAGAAACAATGTCTTCTTTTTCTACCGCCTTGCAGTTCCTAGCACATATGGCTAGATAATCATATTAAATTCTTTCCACAGTGCCATCTGGAAGCCTTCTTCTACTGTAAATAAATTCCCCTTTCACTCAAGCTCTTTACTCAGCTCTCCCTCAATTTACTTTATCTTAAACCTGGTTCTCCTTTAAGGTGCGATTTCTCTCTTTGTCCTCTTGAAAAGAGGTTACTCATCCACACAGCCTCTTTTACCTAGGCCCTAAGGTCGGCCTACTCCCTAAATTCCCATTCCAACTCACTAACTATCCTCATAAACAAAATTATTGAAAGAGTAGTCAACACCCCTATGGCAATCCCCCTCCAGTCCCCATCTTCACTGAAATGGCTCTTAATAAAGTCATATTTTGTCATGGACGATTCTTAAGCCTATTTCTGGCTACTTCAATTCTCAGTTCATATGTTTTTCAACTTCTGTATAATATATGACACTTGCTACACCTGCTTCTTTTCCTCCTACCTCTCTGTTCTAACTTTTTCAGTGTTTTAAAGGCTCTTTGTCTTCTGTCTTATTCTTTATCTAGCATTTTGCCCTCTGGCCTCTCAGTCTTATTCTCTGGTTAAACTATCACCTTTGCAGTGATGACTCTCAAATGCATTCTTCTTCTTAAGGCACAATCTCATTTATCCATCTGTCTCTGGAGAGCTCCTCTTGGGTAGCCTAAAACACTTCAAAATCAACCTTCAGAGAGCTGGATTTATTATGTATCCTTCAACTCGTCTCCTCCTGTGGCGTCCTCTTAACTTAGTCAAAAGTACCCCCCAATTATCCAGTCTTCTCAGCTAGAAACATGGAGAGTATTTCTAGACAACCTCCACTCTCTCCCTTTCAGCAGCCAATTGCTTTCGTTCTATTTCCAGTATTATTTTCACATCCATCCTTTCCTCTCTATCCCTATGAGCGCCGTGTAAAAATAAACACATAGTGTCTCTAAACACAGTTCTCCTGTTTAACAAAGATAAACATGATTTATGTATGAGTATTTGCAGTGTATCCTCCTCCCCTTTGCAAGAAACACTTAAGAATCATTTGCTACGCCCATAGTGATAATGGGTCAAAAGAATTGAAAATTGAAAATAACCAGAAATAGGACGAAGGGAAAGACAGCTAGTGGGGAGAAAGAACACATTCAGGAAAGCAGGGAGAGGAGTGGGGAAAAAAATCCTGGAGCCCACATCTGAAATGAGAATGGATGAAATTTTTAGGTAGAGTTCTAGGGTTTGAAGGAGAGAGAAAAATGGATGGGGGGGAGGGAAAATTTTTATAACACTATTCCTGAAATTCTAATAAAGTCTTATATTGCATTTATTCTTGGCTCTAAAGTGTGTGTTTATTTGTGACATCACAAAGGGACTGGACCACCTGAATACCGAGGTTTAAATAGATTATTGTAGTAGCTCTATATAATGTCCTGGATGTTCCCTTCAAACCTCCATCTGGATGCAGGAGTGACATTTAAAAGATGAAAACTTGATTAGACAGTGCCTTGTTTAAAAATTTTCAGTGATTTGGGGCACCTGGCCAAGCTTCCTACTCTTGATTTCGGCTCAGGTCATGATCTCAGGGTTGTGAGATCAAGCCCCGTGTCGGGGTCTGTGCTAGTCTTGGAGCCTGCTTAAGATTCTCTCCCTCCCTCTCCCTCTCCCCTTCCCCCACTACTAAAAAAAGGGGAACATATTCAATGATTTATCCAAATGGTCACAAAAGTTCAAGCTACTGATTTAGGCATGATTGTCCCTTATACTGTGACTTTGGCCCAAACATTTAACCAAAGCGTCAGACATTCCCTGGTGCTAAAACCTTCCTGAATAGTTAGCAGTCCCCTGAAGGTATCACCTTGCATGTGATTTGTTTCTTCTACTTCAAATGATCTCCTTTCCTTCTTCACATCACTAGTTCGTATATGTCTCCGAATTCGGTACAAATGACTGCTCCTAAAATGCCTTTCCTGGCATCTGAATCTAAGTCAGATGATTGCCCCCATCATCTCTGTAATCATGACCCATGCATTCTATATAACCCATCATCCCTTCCTTCTCCTTGAGACAGCCAACATTACCAGATTGATGTTTGCCTCCAAGATCTTTTTTTCAGAGCATTTATAAACACCACATGCAATGTGTACCTGAAATACATATGTATATTTTATAAAATTGGATTGTATGTGTTATAAAATTAATGAAGAATATAAATAGGACAATTGGGATTCTTTTGAGCAAAAAGATGAAGACCTGCTATAACAAATAGTGAAATACACTATCTCAAAATGTAAACTGAATCTTGTGGACATATATGAAGTTTCATACAGGCCAGCAAAGCTGTGTAGAGTCCTTGAAGGATACAGGGAGTTAGACATACTCTAAACTCAGTATTTAAAATCAGTGGATAAGAATGAGGTATTCAGGGTGCCTGGGTGGCTCAGTCAGTTAAGCATCTGCCTTCGGCTCAGGTCATGATCCTGGAGTCCCGGGGTCGAGTCCCACATTGGGCTCCCTGCTCAGCAGGGGGTCTGCTTCTCCCTCTGCCCCTCCCCCTGCTTGTACACACTCACTCTCTCTCTCTCTCTCTCTCTCTCACACACAAAAATAAATAAAAAAATCTTTAAAAAATTTAAAAAAAGAATGAGGTATTCAATAAAGGGATAAGAAAAACTAGCTAAATACTTGAAAAAGAAGAGGTTCTACCTCAAAAGAAACAAAATAAATCTCATATGGATTAAACACTAGAAAGCAAAAATAAGTCCATAGAAGTACTTGAAAAAATATAGGAAATTACACTTATTATTATAGAGTAAAAAAAAAAAAAATCCCATCTTAGTATAACCTGAAGATTACATTCCTTAAAGGAAAAAACTAGTTTGTTTGTAAAACTATTTTTCCATGGTAGTTGTTTCTTTTAAATTTTGTGAAATATGGTTTTTCTGCTTTGCCTCTAGCCTTTTCTCAGTAAAAATGACACTAGAGCTATTGTTTCAATCATACAATTCAAGGAAATCTCTATAGGTCATCAATATCGTCCCCGGATTTTAAGCTCCAATATCTCCCCAAGTACCCCCAAGATATTGAGATCTATCTTGTTTATAGAATTTTTCCACCTTGAAATTTTGTGATTCTTAGTAAATTTTTTTCTTACTGTTTTATCCCACTCATATTTACCAACTTGTTTTTTTTTTTTTTCCCACATCTATCTCTCTGTGGATATGCAAAACTGATCGCCCTCCTCCAGATGGAGAAAAGTAATGGGATTTCAAAATTTAGCAGCCTTAATTTTCTATGCCCCTCTCCCCTTCAGACTAAGTCATTCCAGCTCCAGTAATGTCCTCCAATGTCCTGTTAAATATATCAAAATGCTAGCTAAGTCCTTTCTTACTCACTGTCTCTTCTTTGATCAGGCCACAGAACAGGAAGGGCAGCCTGAGACCAGAACCTAAGAATGAGAAGTTGGAAACCATTCCTGAAGTTTAAGGACTGAGAATCAAGTCCAATGGCCAGAATCTTGGCACCCAGAAATAGAGGGCAAAGTAGCTAAGAGCATCATAGAATGCATCGAGGCCAAAACAGTGTACTAGGATACCCAACCATAATCTAAAGAAAGATCAATTTAGGAAAGAAAGTAAAGTCAGAGGTCATGATGGAAAGGTAGACATTTCTGTTAACAGTAAGACCTCTAGAAAGACTTAGGTGTCTCAGGCACTTAGTGAAGAGGATGTCCAACAGGATGGGGGTGGGGGAGGGGGACACAGGAACGGGAGTACGGTCAGCCTGAGCAGCTCATGGGGGTCAACAGTTCCTTCTATTTTTTTCCCAGCTCATGTGGGTCAACTCATACTAACTACTCCCACCCACAAAACTCTGAAATTTCTCCATGTTCTCTCTCCCTCTTAAATAATAGAAGTGAATGTGGAAGTCAACTTCAGTGTCATGAAATATAAGGAGCTGCCCCAATTTCTTATTTGTCTAGAAGTGGGGTCAGCAAATTTTTTTGTCGGTAAAGGGTCCGAGAGCACATATTTTAAGTTTGCAGGCCATGCGGTTTCCATCACAGTTATTCAACTGCACGAAGGCAGCTACGGACAGTTCACAAAAGAATGGACATGGGTAGGTTCCAAAAAACTCTTATTTATAAGAAGAGGCAAGTAATTGGCTAGCTCCTAGTCTAGAATTTGGTTGTAGTAGATGTTGTTGCTCGTAGTTGTTAAATCCTAAGCTAGGTTTGGGAAATATTTTTATTACATTCAAATTTTCATCATAAAGATATTTTACGAAGGACCTGATCTATGTTTTCATAATGCTTTACCTATAATACTAAGGGCAAAGAAATTTAGTTTTGATTTTCCTAGTCCAGGCTCTCAATTAAAAATGAGATATCTAGTATGCCTTTTCTATTTCAAATCTGTGATTTGATATTAGTGATGATGTGAACAGCAACAGAAAGGATGAGTTAAAAAGCATTTTTCCCCTAAGACAATGAAGATCAGTGAAGTATATTTTTAAAAAGTGATGTTGGAAAGTGCCTTTTGCTGGTCATCTGTTTCATCTTGCACTGTAGCAAAAATAAGAAGCATTTACTCTTATTTATTTTTTATGGTTTTCAGTAAGAAATCATTCTCTAATTCCATCATCCCACTCAGGACGCTAAGTTAACCTGTAGAGACACAGTCCATGAAGGAGTTCAAGAGGCCAGATGATCAATTATTTGCCAAAGAAGCAGAATATTGCTTACTTGCCTACAATCCTTTAAAGAAAACGAGAAAAATTAACAAGGGAAGAACAGTAAAGAAATTGAAAAGGTCTCAGAGTGTGTCAAGCATCCACAAAACAATTTAATTTTCTCAGTCAAGATGCTGTAAATGGTAATGAATAAATCATGTCCCTATTTGTTATTATGCGCCATCAGTTTACTTGTTCTGAGGGAACACAAGGACTCTCCACTAGAAAAGTATTTTCATTTATTCAATAGCTATACATTTTTAGCATTTCTACTTATTTATCATTAATACTTTGTTACCACTTTTCATATTTCAAGAGCTAGAAGGGCAACTCAATTCCAGTGAGTTCACGATTCAATTCAATAAATATTGAGTGCCTACTATGTGCCTGATAAAATCTAGGTGATTGAGTTTTCAAAAGTGAACAAAGCAGAGACCTCTTTCCTCATGGAGTTTATTCTCTAGCGGTGACAGATAAACCATAAATGTAACAAGTAACAAGTCAATTATTGAGTAGATTAGAAGGTGATAAACAATGGTGAATTCTGAAGACTGGGGCAGGGGTAGACAGTTACAATATATGGTAGAGGTCAAAGTAGGTCTCTTTGAGAAGGTGAAATTGTGAGCAAAGACTTCAAGGATGTAATATGTTAGCCAAGAGCATATCCGGGCGAAGAAGATTTAAAGCAGAGGAAAGAACTAGAGCAATAGCGCCGAGGTAGGAGTGTTCCTAGAAAATGGGAACAAAGCAAACATGGTGTGGCTAGAGTGAGGTGGAGGAGCTCGTGGTGTAGATAAGGAGTTCATGGATTACCAGGTTAAAGGTTGGGGCTAGGGCACACTTTGGGACATTCTAATGTCTTCTACTCTGAGTGAAATAAGGAGCGATTTAAGCATTTTGACATGAGCTGATCTGTGGTTTAACAGGATCGTTCTGCCTTCTGTATTGAGAACAGACTGAAGCAAAGTAAGGGTAGAAGGACGAAGACCAATTTGGAGGCTATTGGTCTAATCCTAGTGAGCAATGATAGTGATTCTGGTTGGTGATGAGAAATAGTCAGATTCTGAATAGGAACCAAAGGTTTAATCTTGCCCTGATTGATGCATTTGAAAACCCAGCCACCAAATGGAACTGTTCCTATTAACTACACCATGTACTCAAGTACACTCATAGCTCATAAATATGTACATTTTCTCCTGATATTCCTAAAAATTTGGAGGAAGATTGGGAAAAAAATATGTTCTCATTCAGATTGAGAAGAAAAAAAGAACATTGAAAAGACAGTAGATAATGCTAGAATAATGTGTCAATCAGATCAGCCTGGACATGTGTGATCCAAACATTAGAAGTTAGATCAACCTAACAGTATAGGATTTGGGACAAGAGAGAACAGAAACCATAGCAAAAAAATCCTAGTACATAGCTTTAACATACAAATGAATGAAAATTATATGTAAAATGTTACCTTTAAAAGTTTATTATATTTGATACATTTGGTTATGTATTATCTATCACTGCATAACAAATTACAGCAAAACTTAACAGCTTTAAACAAGAGACATTTATTATAGCTTATGTGAATCAGGAATCCAAGCACAGCTTAGCTGGGTGTCTCTGAGTCTGGTGTCTCACAAGGTTGCAATCAAGGTATTGGCTAAAGCTACAGTCATCTCAGCTCTGGGAAGATCTACTTTTGAACTCATTCATGTGGCTTTTGGCAGCCTCGGATCTTCATTTGTTCTTATCTTATATCTCTTCCTTTTTGTGTGGTATTTACCATAGTGCTATTCACAACACTATGGCTTGTTTCCCCTGAGAAAAGGCAGAGAGAGTCAGAGAGAAGGAAAGAGAAACAGAGACAAAGAGACAGAAAAAGAAAGAACCCAAAATGGAAACCACAGTCTTCTTGTAATCAAATCTAACAAGCAATATCCCATTACAACTGCTGTATTCTGCTCATTTGAAGCTCACACTTAAGGGCAGGAGGTTATACATGGACATGAGTATCAGGAGGCCAAGAACACTGTGGCCGTCTTGGAGGTTGCTGACCACAGGGCATTCTATTGCACAAGAAGTAAGACGACAGGCTCCTGAGTAGTTACAGTAAACTAATGCAAATCTTAGATAATTGGTGTTCTGTGACAACTAAGTGAATCTTAAGTTTCACTTTACTTGTATGGCTGACTAATCGGTTCCCATTCATTGTTCTGAGTGCACTCATCCATTCATTGCTAAAGTTTGATTATAATAAAATTACATAATTCCTAGAACAAAAAGTTGAAGTAAATATGGTTATAATTCTGAGAAATATTATACACAATGCATCTCAAATAATAGTCTACATTTATTTTCTGAATATTCTAATAGAATAGTATCACAATATTTGCTATCACTTTTAATAGGTACATAGAAGTTTTAATTTTTGTGGTTTTAACTCACATTTCCCTAATGATTAATAATGTTGTGCATCTTTTCAAATACTTGTTGGCCATTTGTATATCTTATTTAGAGAAATGTCTATTCAAGTCCTTTCCCATTTAGAAATCAGGTTGTATTGATAGTGTTGAATTATAGCAGTTATTTATATGTTCTGGATAATCCTCTACTGGATATATGGTTTGCAAATATTTTTTCCCATCCCATAGATTGTCTTTTCACCCTTGTTGCATGTGTCCTTTGATGAACAGAAATTCTTAATTTTGATGTTTTGGAAATATTTTTATTTGTTCTGCCAATTACAAAGCTACAACTTAGAACTTAGTGGTGTAGTAGCATATAAGTTTGAATCTAAATGGTTTTTAAAAATCCCTGTGTAAATTTTGATGACCTGGGTGACAGGGTTCCCACAAGTTGGTTTATATCAGAGATTTTGACTTGCTTTATCCTGTGTAGGGTATTATAAGTGGTAGGGGGGGAGGAAGGTAGCATATGGGAAAAATTTATGAGACATCTAGTGGATTCATATAGTCATGTGACACTTTTGAGGATAGCCATGTATGTATCACTTTGAGGGGTGGTGGGTTAAATCATGCACCATCTGTCACCCCTTCACTCTTGCCACTTGACACAATCCAATTGCCCTGTATACATTTATTAAATAAATGTTATTTAGTCTTCATTTTATATTTTCTCAATGAAATATTTGTGCTTTGCGTTTGACTGAGTATGGACTTCTAGAGGATAGGGGCCATGCCTAAGTAACCAGCCAAAGCAAACCAGTGGTTCATAAGGAATGCTTAGTGGTAACAACAAAGGTAAAATTTCAAAGAACTATGCACCTGGACACTGAGAGGAGACTCCTTGGAGAAGCAGGCAGACAGATCATAGAGGGGCTAAACCAAGTGGAACCAACATGGCCAAGTGCAGACAAGACATATAAAGATGCCAAGGAATCTGCCTTTTTGTCTTGATCTTGTTAAACCTGAGGGCCTGAAGAGGCACCTCTTCTAACTTTTTTTACTCTAATTTCTTAAGTTCCTGAACTTGATTTTTATATTTAGTTTTGATCTCCTAAGTTCCTTGCCTCTGTTGGCTTTATTCTGCCTGCATCTTCCTATTCTTTTCTTCCTCCATTCATACACTGAATAATTATTAGAGCTTCCAATGTACCACAGCATTAGAGTCAAAACAAACAATTCTTGCCCTAATGGAGCTGACAGGCTAATGGGGAATAAAAAGTCAAAAATAGAAAAGTACAATTTAAAAAACTACGATAGAATCTGACAAGTATTATGAAAAGTAAAATGAATTGCAGTGGAAGCAAAAAGGAGAATCCCCACACCAGTTCTGGGAGGAAAAAAAGCTTCCCGAAGGAAGTTATGTCTAAGTGAGACTTGAATTGTATGTATAATTTAGCCAGAGGAAGCAGGTAGTGAGGTGGGGCAGGGCGGGGGGGTGGTGGGTAGTGGAAAACTCAAGACAGAAGAAGAGGCTGTGCAAAGACCTGGAGTCAGGGGAGCAAGAGAGAGAAAGGTGTGGGGAGTGGGGTGTGGGGAGGGAGAGAGAGGAGATAGTTAAAAATCTAAATGATTGAAGCATTACAAGGCAAACAGAAGAATGGTAAGAGCTCAGAAGGAGAAGGATCATATGAGGCATGTTAATAAATTTGGACTTTCCATGTAATGAAGAACCATCGAACACTTTTAAACACAGTAGTAGCATATGCGTAAGATTTGCATTTTAGAAAAATCCTGGTCTGTGGTGTGGAGAATAAGTTGAAGGGAGATCTGACTAGAGAAACGGAGACTCCTGTTGAGGTGAATGAAAATAAGATGATGGACTGAATTAGGTAAGTAATAGAGGAAATAAAGGAAAAAGCGATTAATTGATCCATAGCTAGGAATTCTAAAGTAAAGGAAAGGGAACAGTCAAGGATGATACTCAGATTTCTAGTTTTAAGTAGGGGGTGGAAGGTGACATAGAGCAGGTTAATAGACAAGATGAGCTCAGTTTTGCAATCGTGGGCTCTGATGGGCCCACTGTATCTCCAAGAGACATCTTGTAGGAAGAGGGATTTCCACATCTAAAATTTAGGAGAGAGATTGCCCCTGGAAAGATGAACTTCGGAGTCACCTGCATATAGAAAGAGGGTTGTTAAAGCCACAACAGGAAATGAGGGAGATATTGCAAAATTGAAAGTGTGCAAATTGAAAAGAGAAGAAAACCTAAGACAGAACCCCGAGAAATACAAACATTTCAGGATACCACAAAGGAATCTGAGATTTCAATGTCAGTGAGATGGAATGGAGAGAGTGTGATTTAAGGATCAAAAGCGATGGTCAATAGTGGGAAGAGGAGTAGAGAGGTCAAACAAGGAAAGATTTCAGTGATTTAGCAGCAAGAAAGTCAGTCATTGCTGGCTTTGCCAAGAAAGTTTCTACAGGTCGCAAGAGCAGAAGCCAGATTGAAAAGGTGTGAAGAATGTCTGGAGCTGAAAACTAGAGGCAGTGAACGTAGACAACTCTTTCAAAAGATTTAGTTGTGAAGCAGTGGTAATAAAGGACAGTGCCTGGTGGGAGGTGGGAGGCTGAGGGACAAATTTTTAGTATGTGAGAACATGGAATATGTTTATGGACTGATGAATAAAAGAAGGAAAGTAAGACTTAAAGATAAAGAAGAGGGTTATCATCATAGTCAGCTCAGGCTGCTGTAAGAAAATGCCATTGATTGGGTGGCTTAAACAACAGACATTTAATTCTTACAGTTTTGGAGGCTGGGAAGTCAAGATCCAGGTGCCAGCATATTTGGTTCTAGGTGCGGACCTACTTCCTAGCTCATAGACAGCTACCTTCTCTCTGTCTCCTCACGTGGTGGTGATGAAGAAGCTCTAGTGTCTATCCTCTTCTGCTAAGGGCACTAATCCCACCAGGGGGGCTCTCTTCTCTTGACATCATCTAAACTTAATTGCCTTCCAAAGACCCCCACCGCCTAATTCCGTCGCATTGGGGGTCAGGATTTCAACGTATGAATCTGAGGAGACACAAATATTCAGCCCATCACAGGTATCCTAGAAAGGCAGGAGATAGGATCATGAATCCAGATGCAGGAATTAATCTTCAACCAGGGAAATAACTTTTCTTTCCTGGGACTTCTGTTTGTAGGTTTGGTGGCAGGAATTTGGAGCTATATTTTTCCTCTGAACAAGCAGGCAAATTTATTGGTTGAGAGTGAAGAAAACAAATGAAAGATTTAAACAGAGTGGAGAAAATTCAGTAGGGAAATATACAAAGTATTGAAAACCTAGTTGAGTTTGGGCACCAGGAATTTATAGTGTCATGAACATGTACAGTTGTGTGATCATCTTCAATAACTCAGCTGTCTGGGTTATATCTACAGAAATAGGGCATCTAGACTGAGTATTTGCCATGAGGATGGATAGGAAGGCAATATGACTAGAGTTTCAAAAAACTGGCAAAAAAAATGTTTGAAATGAGGGCCCATGACATCAAAGCAAGACAGAGAAGGTAAAGAGGACAAAATAGAACAAAGAGAGGAAGGTAGAGGGATCCCAGGCTGCCAGCCATATGGAGCCAGGGACAGGGTTGGTAAGAGTACCGAGTGGGAAGACTTGTGGGAGGGGAGCAGTGGTAAGAATGGGGCATTCAGATTTAATGTGTTGGAAGTGGGACAGTTTCAAGTGATGAAAAGATCTGGGTGTGGCCACAGTCTTGAACTATGAAAGAGAGGTGTAGATGAACATGGCTGGAGATGAAATCATCAAGGAATAGAGCAGCTAATAGTGAAGCATCATGTGAAGTAGAGTGTAAAAAATTTAGATGCTAAACCATTGAAGGCATAAGCATGAAATTTAATAGTGGGTGCAAGGCGAGATCGAGCAGGTTGATGGAGAAGATGAGCTCAGTTTTGTAACTGTGGGCTCTGATGGGCCCATTGTATCTCCAAGAGACATCTTGAAGGAAGAGGGATTTCCAAATCCCAGAAAACAAGTACATGACAATAGCAATCAAGGCCAGGGATGATACAACCTGATGGAATAATCTCAAAGTGGTGGAGATCTTTACCAAAGTGGTAATGCTCTGGAAGTAGCACTGAGGATAGAGGAGGATGATCGACATTCCATATATGTGGAATGTAGGAAGAAGTAGCCCCTGAATGCAAGGTCATGTCCTTTCTTATGAAAAAGTTGGGTTTCTGTGAAAGAAAGGGAAAGAGGTTTAATGAAAAGTTTGAGGGTGAAAAGAGGGATTTTTTTTGTTTGCCTTAGATAGGCACTATAAAAGTGAGCATATGCATGGGTAGTTTGGGTCAGGGGAAAAAAAGAGCTAACAATACCAAGAGGGGAAATTAGACTGGAAGGGAAATGACAAAGGCTAACTAATCAAGATGGCAGGCAGGATGCAAGGCTTCCAAAAACATATCCTAGCAGTTCCTGGTGGTCTGCTGCCTGGTCTCTGGAGACTGAGGGTGGTGGCTGGGACAGAAGTGCTGGGGCTTGGGAGTGGACCTGTGGATAGTGAAGGTATCTCAGATTTGATGATAAAAGGTATCCATTCCCCCACCTCCTATCACATGACTACGGACTATTGAAATGTTCTTTCAGTTCAAATGCCCATATGTCCAACTTCAACTTGATAAAATGGCCTTAGTTCCCAATTATTTGCAGTTGTGTTCTCTTCTTTTGACATGATATTTACTCTCATGACTTACCATACTGAGCGTGTTCCTGCCATACTCAGCTGATGTTTGTCAGTAACCTAATGTATAGCTAACTACTTCACGAAGAGTAAGTACAAAAGGCCTCTGTTTTTTTTATTACCAGCTCCATCAACAATCGCTTGTAAATGTTTGATGTTACAGAAGTAAATTGTTCCCCACAGGCTTGGTTTCAATTCTGAACTTTGTAAGGCTGAATTTTTAAAAATTCTTCCAAAATATATGAAGGCATTCCAGACATAAGATATATTTATTTTTTGCTGTACCCCGAAACAAATAATACATTATATGTTAATAAAAAAAGAATACAATTTAAAATAGCAGAGAAAACATAAACAGATCTTTTTCAGAGATTCTGATTTTATTTTCTTTCCACGTTTATTGAGATATAATTTCATATAAAATTATGTAGGCTCAAGGTATACAATGTGTTCATTTGATACACTTCTATATTATGAAATGATTACCACCCTAGAGTTAATTACCACATCCATCACCACATGTTTACCATTTCTCCTTTGTGGTGAGAAATGTATATAATACAAATAAAATGTATAAAATACAGTGTACTTATATAAAATGTATATAATACAGTATTTACTATAATCACCATGCTATACATTAGGTTCTTCGAAACTCCTTCATCCCGTAACTGAAAGTTTGCACAATTTGACCAACATTGCCCTATTTTCCCCACCCCTCAGGCCCTAGTAACCACCATTCTACTTTCTGAAGAACCAGCAATTTATGACACTCAAAGTCCTAGATATGCAGGAGTATTCCAAAGAAGTTTGGAAGGATGATGTAAGCACACTGTTTTCAAAGTAGTTCAGTTGAGTAACTATGAAATTATCCGTAACAAAAGATTTACTTCTAATTTCTTACCCATAGGAGACCAGTACTTACGCAAAAAAAAAAAAAAAAAAAAAAAAAAATCACTTGAAAAAATGCTCAATTCTTTACTTTTAAATTCAATAGACAAAATATTTACTCTGTCAGATTGCTGCAAGAAAATCTAAATGTTTATTCTCAATGCCTGTACTTAGGTTATTGTGATTCAGTAATAGGTCAGGGACAGGCACGGGTTGTGAAGAAAACTTTGAGCAGCACTGGCTTCATGGTCTTCATCCAACGTATTTTTGAAGTTTGCTCCTAACTCCTATAGAGACTTCTGTTTGGCAGAAGGAAAATAAACCTAAGATGCTGATGAAAATCAATGCCTCCCTTTTAAAGTAGAAATCTGTTTATATATTAATCTTACCTTTGTATTGTATTATCTATTATAAGGCAATAATTTTTCTGGGTGTCTAGGAAAAGAAAGCACGAGTAATGACAGAATGAAAAAGAAAGGCATCCTAGAGTTACGCCGTGTCATTGATTTATAGTCATGTGTAATATTTATATCTCATTTTCTACCTATGTAATCTAAGCGAGCACAATTCTTACTAGTAATCAGCATGCTGGTAGTCAAATGGTCAGCATGATTTTCTGTGGAGCAGGAGTGTTCTTTTTCTACTATTTCAAATGACAGACCATTGATTCTCTAAGGAACATCAAAAACTATTACAGATTTTAAGACTAAACCAATAGTGTGGACAACAAATGTAAGAATATTTTAGTGACATATTCCAAAATTTGAGATAATCTAATTTTCTTCTGGCAATTAATAGAGGCTGAACTGGCTTAATGTTTTGTCTCACAGCAGAAACGCATGAGATTTTAATACCTTAGGATGGAGTGCCTCTTCGCTGAGGGCACCGTCACCTCCTTCCCTCCTAGTTACTGCAGTCATGCAGCTTACCCGCTCTCTTCCCTGTCCCCAAAGCCTCTCACTTGGGCAGCTGTCCCTCCATGTGTATGGATGTGATGGTCTGGAATCCTTCCCTTTTGTCTCTGAATCACTTATTATCTTCCTAATTAAAGCAGCTCTTTCATTAGCTTATGATGAACTGTGTAGCATACTGTAGGGCACTTTGTATTAAAAGGCACATTAATGGCAATCCTATCAGCATAAGCAAGACTCTCTCCCACTCTCAGTCTGTATCTTCCGTTCCTCTCTCTCTCTGTCCTATTCTTTCTCCCTTTTTTCTATTCAGGGTCCATTCTTACACGGGGCTGGGGAGTGGCTGCACTTCTCGGCTTTTCCATATTTGTAGTCAACCTGAACCAGGGAAACGAGGTACAGAAAACAATGAAACCATTAAAATGTTAGTATTTTTCTATACTAGGCTTCATGCAACTGGGACAAAATGAGTTAATCAAGCAAAAATTTTTTCAATCTTATGCTTTTTATCCTATGCTGCATAGCTTTTATTCTCCAACAACAAAGAAAAAAGACAAAGTTAAAAAAAAAGATGTACAATGTGTGATGAAGAAAATATTCTAATAGAAATATGGGTCATAGATAGATGTATTTATTGGTTTAAAAGTATTTATTGAACACTTCTACGTTCTAAGCTGGGAATACAGCAGTGAATAAAACAGATAAACATATTCTAGAGAATTGGTGCGGAAGGTATTATTAAATAATTCAGCAAAATGTGCATGGTGTAATAATATAATTTCAGTCACAACATATGAAAGCAAATTGATTTCGTAAAATAACATTAACCTTAGTTGGATACCCAGTTAATTGGAGTGCTTTTGCTTGAAATATAAGAAAATTATGACATTCTGGAGTATGCTAGCTAGCTTCTTATTAGAGAGAAAGTATAATTTGACAATTTTGTGCTTAACATTTTTAGGAATTTATATTCTCTTTAATTCTCTCAATGTGCTTCAGAGCATTTAGGACTGCAAATTATATTAAGAAAAAGCCAGAATTTGAACATGGCATGATCGTAATAATTATTTCTAGTCTAAATGTTTCTGTATTTACAGGACTTATTCCTTGAGTAAGGATTTATTTATTTTATTTTATTTTATTTTTTTAAAGATTTTATTTATTTATTTATTTGAGAGAGAGAATGAGAGAGAGAGAGAGAGAGAGAGAGCGCATGAGAAGGGGGAGGGTCAGAGGGAGAAGCAGACTCCCTGCCGAGCAGGGAGTCCGATACGGGCCTCGATCCCGGGACTCCAGGATCATGACCTGAGCCGAAGGCAGTGGCTTAACCAACTGAGCTACCCAGGCGCCCCGAGTAAGGATTTATTAAAGAAGACTGTAGAGGCCACTTTTAGACAAACAGGTTTGAGGAATGGAATATAGAGAGGCCCACAGGGACCCCCATCTGGGGACCCACCTCAAAGTATCCATAGACTCTAACTGACCAATGGGCTACTTACAACCAGGCACATTTACCAGAAAAAAGGGAAAATTCCGTATGTGGCCATACCTCCTCGCCTTCCCTCTTTAAAAACAGCCCCCACCTGCTGCCTCGTGGCAGACAGCCTCTCTTCTGTTGATCTGGCCTCCACTCCCTTGCGGTGTCTTCAAGAAACTTCTATCTCCTTTGTTCTGCCTCTGCTGAATTCTTTCACCTCTCCCGCTACTGTCTTCCACCCTATCGACACCCCACGTTTGGGGGCCCCCATCCAATCGGGAGAGACACCACAATGACTTCCTCATAAGGAAAATGCTACCACAGATTCAAATATAATGGTTTTAATTGTGTATGAAGTTATTATACTATGCCTATCAGATAACCACTGTACCATCTTTCACCCACAGAAGTACAAGAACATTATCGGAGGGAGAGTGTTCCTGCTGATTAGTTATGCATGTGAAGCTGCCAACCTTTTCTATCAGGGATTGTATTCTTCTGGCCACCTGAGGAAATAAGCAGCCAGGAAAATCTGGCTTGGGCTGGAAGAAGACGAATGTATTAATATGTATTTATGAAAGCATCATATATTCTGCTCTTCCAGGAATTACTGCAGTCAGGGATTCACTGCAGTGTACCCACGGTGAAAGTAGAAGCTGGAATGTTTACTACATGGAAATGCCACAACCTGCCCCTGAAGAAAGGCTAAAGGTTTTTTTCTTTGATTTAAAAAGGAAAAATGAAAGCCAATTAATTACAATCTCACCACTCTGACAGTTAAGATAGAGGCCTTTTAGCAGGGTAATATGTTGTTCCATAAGCAAATTTCTTAATAGGTTGGAAGACTGTTTGCTGAGGTTTTCTGAAGGTTAATCAAGACTCCAGATAGACATTACAGTAGCAGTCATATCCACTAGAAAGGGAAAGTTTCCGACAGTTTAATTTAACACTTTTCATCCTCCAAAAAAAGATGATTCATGCAAGTATCGTTGGTGAGCCCATTGTTGTCTGCAAAAGAACTCCAACGTTTTCTTTTAGAGCTATGTAATCAAATGGCCCATCGAGTTAATTAATAAGATTTTAATATAGTGCAGAGAGCATGCTAATTAACTTGTCAAGTATGTACACAGAGTCTTCACACAAGTTATTTTTAAAAGTCTTTGCAAGTATGTGTGTATGGTCATAAGCGCATGACATTATCGCTGAAGCAATTACACAAGAGCCTTGGAAGGAACCATGGCTGGCTCCTTGGAGGAAAGAGAAGTTGAAAAGTAGCTAGAGAGCAAGGGATGCAGAAAGAAGACTTTTTTTTTTTTTTTTAGTTACATACATTTTGTATTTTGAGTTCTGTTCCAGGAGCATACATTAACTATACAAAACAAATTTTTTAAAAATGAAATCTTTGCACAAGCCTTGACAATGGAAAGATAGAAAGAAGGTAAAAGAATGACAAGAAAAGAAGGGGGGTGGAAGAGTTGAGAAGGAAGAATGAGAGAAGGGACGTAGGGAAAGGAAAGCATTCATACTGTCCTATTCCTACAATACTGGGCTGAAACTCCCCCTTTCTTACTATCCTCCCCCCCCCACCTAAGTCTGGATCCAGTTCAGGTTTTCCTGGTCTCTCCCCTGGTGGACTACCACAGATGCCTTCTGTCTTCCCTGATTCCAATGTTGTCTGCTCAAACCTACCCTCCACCAGCTTGTCTCACCTCAAAACTTTTCAGGGGCTCTCTACCACCTTCAGGATGAAGTTCACTGCCTGCCTCTGACTCTCTCTCATTTCCTACCTTGAATTCACAACTCTGGCAACGCTCAGCCATTTGTTTTTCCTTCAGCAGTATATGCTATTTTTATTCATCATGCTATTTCTCATGTTGTTCACAGCAAATAAAAGAAAATGCTATGGCCTTCCCTCCTATTTATGACATTGTTTTATGATTATCTGTTTATGTGACTGGTTTCCTCCCTGAGCTGCACTATGCCTTGTTCATACTAGTATAATCAGGGCCCATTCTTTGACCTGGTGTGTTGAAATGTTCACTACATACTAACTAACACTGAAAAGGAGAGCACCCTCATCTTAAAAAAAAAAAAAAAAGTGTGTGTGTGGGAGAGGGGCGCCTGGGTGGCTCAGTCAGTTAAGCGTCTGCCTTTGGCTCAGGTCATGATCCCAGGGTCCTAGGATCGAGCCCACATCAGGCTCCCTGCTCAGGGGGGAGTCTGCTTCTCCCTCTGCCCCTCACCCTTCTCATGCTCTCTTTCTCTCTCTCAAATAAATAAAATCTAAAAAAAAAGGAAGAAAAGAAAAGGAAAGCACCCTCAACCTAACTCTGTGATCCTAAGAAAGGAATTTTTACCTGCTACGTCTCTATTTATTCAATGTAAGAGCATAATATACCTAAAGAATTTATCTCTCCTAAGATTTTCCATTAGTGAATGTTTATATTGTACCTAAAACCTACAGGTTCCATACCATAATACCATAATCATCAGTTGCCTCACATTTTTATTATGAAAACTTTAAAACATAATCAAAAGTAGGGAGAATAATTCATTGAATCCCGGGCATCAATACCTTAAAAATTTAATTTCATCTCTCCTCCCTATCACACATGTTGAAGGCAAATTTCAATTACCGTAATGTTTTCCCTGTAAACACTTTATCATGCTTCTCCAACACATTCAGACTTTTTAACATAACATCCATCACAATGATTGGCATTTATTTGTGGCATTATAATCTATCTTAGCATTTTTAATAATTATGTGAGAAAATCTATATTCAAAAATCATTTTGGATATGTTTAAATAACCGGGACACCATTCTGCTTTGTGGACATTTCTCTTGATAGTAACTGGCCAGGGTGTGGTGAAAGTTAGTCTACATTCTTGCAGAGAGCCAAGGACTGGGTGTTCAGGTCGGGCCCGAAGGGTATTAAAACAACTCAGAGGACGAACTTTCAAACATCCTAGCTACGCCACTCAAACTAATGCTTCTAATTCCCCCACTCTCATATGCACTAAATTCCTATATACATTTTTTTGGAGGGGAATAATAGTCTTTTTACTTGAATTATCAAAGATAGCCCCAGAGCAATAAAAACTGTTCTGTTTCAAAACTATCATGCTTACTGTGATTGCCACAACAGTGATCCTTTTCAAATATGTAAGTTATTTTAAAAGGCTTAGGACACTCAGAGCCAATTTAGTTCAATTCAGGAACTTTTTTAAAAATTTAGGTAAAATTGGTATATAACGTTATATCAGTTTCAGGTGTATAATATAATAACTCGCTATTTGCATACACTACAAAGTGATGGCCACAGTAAGTCTAGTTACCATCCCTTACCATACAATTGACACCTTTCACCTTTTTTTGGCCTCCCCTCAACTGCCTTCCTCTCTGGTATCTACCATTCTGTTCTTTATACTTAGGAATTTTGTTGTTTTGTTTTTTAGTTTCCACACATATGTGAAATCATACAGTATTTGTCTTTCTTGGTCTGGCTTATTTCACTTAGCGTTAATACCCTCAAGGTTTACCTATGTTGTCACAAATGGCAAGATTTTCTTCTTTTTTATGGTTTAGTGTTCCATTGTGTATCTATGCCACATTTCCTTTATCTATTCATCTATCAATGAGCACTCAGGTGGTTTCCACGTCTTGGCTTTCATAAGTAATGCTGCAGTAAACATAGGGGTGCATAAATTGTGTTTTCATTTTCTTCAGATAAAGATCCGGAGGTGGGATTGCTGAATCGTAGGGTAGTTCTATTTTTAATTTTTTTGAGGAACCTCCATACTGTTTTCCACAGTGGCTGCACCAACTTGCATTCCCACCAACAGTGCAAGAGGGTTCCCCTTTCTCCACATCCTCACCGTGAACACCTGTTGTTTCTTGTGTTGTTTATTTTAGCCATTCTGACAGGTGTGAGGTGATATCTCATTGGAGTTTTGATTTGCATTTCCCTGATAATTAGTGATGCTGAGCATCTTTTCATGTGCCTGTTGGCCATTTGTATATCTTCTTTAGAAAAATATGTCTTCAGATCCTCTGCCCATTTCTAAATTGGATTGTTTGCCCATTTGTTATTGATATACATCAGTTCTTCATATATTTTGGGTATTAGCCCCTTATTGAATATGTGATTTGAAAAAATCTTCTCACATTTTGAAGATTGCCTTTTTTATTTTGTTAATGGCTTCCTCCACTGTGCAGAAGGTTTTTAGTTTGATGTAGTCTCATTTGTTTATTTTTGCCTTTGTTGCCATTGCTTTTGGAATCAGAGCCAAAAAAATATTGCCAAGAGCTATGTCAAGGAGCTAACTGCCTATGTTTTCTTCTAGGAGTTTTATGGTTTCGAGTTTTACTCTCAAGTCTTTAATCCATTTTGAGTTGATTTGTGTATATGCTGTAAGATAGTGGTCCAGTTTCATTCCTTTGCATGTGGCTGTCAGTTTTCCCAGCACTTTTTATTGAAGAAACTGTCCTTTCCCCCATTGTATATTCTTGACTCCTTTGTAGTAAAGTTGTCCATACATGCATTGGTTTATTTCTGGGCTCTCTATTTTGTTCTATTGATCTCTATGTCTGTTGTGTGCCAATACCATACTGTTTGATTACTATAACTTTGTAGTATAGTTTGAAATCACGGAGGGTGATTCTTCCAACTTTGTTCTTCTTTCTCAAAATTGCTTTGGCTATTCGGGGTCTTTTGTGGTTCTATACAAATTTTAGAATTATTTGCTCTAGTTCTGTGTAAAATGTCATTGGAATTTTGATGGGGATTGCACTGAATTTGTAGATTGCTTTGGGTAGTATGGACATTTTAAGAAAATTAATTCTTAGAATCCATGGGCAGAAAATATCTTTCCATTTATTTGTGTCTTCTTCAATTACTTTCACCAATGTCTTACAGTTTTCAGTGTACAGAGATTTTACCTCCTTGGTTAAGTTTATTCCTAGGTATTTTACTCTTGTTCATGACATTGTAAATGGGATTTTTTTCTTCATTTCTCTTTCTGATGGTTCATTATTAGTATATAGAAATGCAAGCAATTTTTGTTTATTAATTGTGTATCTTACAACTTTACTGAATTTATTTATTAATTGTAAGAGTTTTTTTGGTAGGGTCTTTAGGGTTTTCTATATTATCATGCCATTTGCAAATAGTGACAGTTTTACTTCTTTCTTTCCTATCTGGATGTCTTTTATTTCTTTTTCTTGCCTATTTACCATGGCTAGGACTTCCAGTACTATATTCAATAAAAGTGGTGAGACTGGGCATCCTTATATTGCTCCTGATCTTAAAGGAAAAGGTTTCAGCTTTTCACCGTTGAATGTGATGTTTTCTGTGGGTTTGATCATGGTGTATAATTCTTTTCATGTATTATTGAATTCAGTTTTCTAATATTTTTGAGGATTTACCCATCTCTGTTAATCGGGGACATTGGCTTATAATTTTTTTGTATTGTTCTTGTCTGGTTTTAATATCAGTATAGTGCTGGCCTCATAAAATGAGTTTTGAAGCATTCGTATTTCTTCAAATTTTTGGAAGAGTTTGAGAAGAATCAGGAATTAAAAAAAAAAAGGAAAGTTGAAGTCAATAAATCTAATTGTGGACAACCTGCTTCCCAGGATGAGCTGTAGACACAGCAGTTTCACTTTTGGAGTTAGCAGCAACTCCCTGGAGGAATATTTACGACTATCCGAGGAATATCAGCTGAAGCCACCAAATAGGTGTGAAAGCTCTGTTGAGGCTGAAGGGACCATTTTTCTTACAGAGAGATATAATAATAGATCGCAGTAAAGGAAATAAACTCATTTATTAAAAAAATAGCAAGTTTGTATATTGATATGTATGAAAGACTGAGTACATGTAAGAAGAAAATGGATGCCAATAATCCAAGTAAATATTTAATCATCAAAAAACTTGTACTTTTTCCTAATGCTTCAAACCCACTGATTTCTTCCAGTTACTCAGATTCTCTTTGGAGAATCTTTTTTAAAAATGTTAATGCTGATAATTAGCCCTGGTTAAAAAAAACAGAAGCTAAAAAATAAGCATTGTTATAATGCGTAAGTTGCCCCTAAAGAAAATAGCAACAATTAGTTTGTCTTGCTTTGTTTTGTTTTTACCTTCATTGAGTATGTCAGTATCATTAAACACAGAAATCTACTGCTTGGTTTGTGACCAGTGGATGCTAATCATTTTACATACTTTAACAATGATGTCTTATCTACACATACAAATGTACATGCAATTTGGCTTGAGAAGAGGAGAGGCAGTAATTAAATATTTTGAACTTCTTACACTCAAGTATAAATGAAACGTTAATAAACGATGCCTATGGTAATAATTTTGGCCGCTTTTACATCATTTTCAGTTTTTTTAAAAACAGCTTTGAAAGATTTAATCTGCTGAGGGCTAAGCCATCAGGCTTTGCAGGTTTATATATAATAAGAAAGACAAAGTGTAAGGGAATGATCTCTCGGTTAGGGGAAACCTTTTATAACTATTACTACAACTCAAGGTTTTCTCTTTTCATAGGATTTTATAGTTTTCTAATGACATTTTAACTTTCTTCACTTGATTTCACAATTACCTATTGAGTTAGGAAAAAAAAAAACATTATTGCCCATTATTCTCCAATGTTCAGAGGAATTATAAAATAGGTGATTTTCTGGGTTGCTGGAAATGTTATACACCTTAATCAGAATTGCAGTTATAGGAATGTATACATACGTAAAGTTCCATCAAGCTATGTATATACTTACAATTTATGCAAATTATACCTTAAAAACAATATTAGAAAGCAATATGCTCAAAGTGACAAGTTGGGTGAACTAGAGAGGTTTTCAAATACCATGTAATGACGTTTAAGTCCTATTAAGGAGATGGTCAGTAGAAGCTTCTTGCTGAAATAATGTGGCTATTCAGTTAGATAAATAAACAAACTTTCACTGAACTGGTAAGAAATTTTTCTTACTAAACAAAATGCAAAATAATTTCCTACTCTAATAGCCAACGTCCACATCCTTTTTAGGAATAAGATGAGGCACAAAGTGATTTCATTGACTTTTTAATGAAATACCCAATTATATAAGTAGCTGCTCAGTTAATAAATAGAACCAAGTTAGTCTTTCCTTTTCTTTCTTTGTGATTTGGCCATTCTAATTCTTGCCCCAGTGGACTACAAAGTTGGTCATGAAGCAACACTTAATTGTCTTGCCTACTTAAATTACATGAATTTACAACTCAGTTCTTTAGAATTCACCTGGAGAAATTTGGAAAATATGTTAGCCTCAGTATAATGAGACATCTGCAGGTTTATGGTAGTGGGGGTAGAGAGAAGAGAGTTGACAGACACTTCAACATTTACTTCTCTGTGGCTTTGTAAGGCAGAGGTTATTGAAAACTCAAATCCATTTTCTGGTGCCCATGTTAACATATTGGCTACAGCTCTATTTTGCAAAACGTTGCATAAGTAACTTGAGCACACAGACATATTTCAGAGAGATTACAGAGTTACTGGCTACAGCCGACATAGATTATCATGTCCAAGTGTAGTCCAACCACACCTAAGATACAGAAGAGTCACATAAAAACATGCCTCATACATTACCAATGCCACTCATACAGATCTGGTAAGACTTTAGCACTGGAACTAATGTATTTTGACCAGGGTTAGCAATCCTCTACACCAAAAAAGTACAACTCTTTATAAATTGCCTCTCTTTATGCACAGCATTACTTAGAGAGTATTAGTGCTATATTCAGGCACAATATGGGCTATCTCAAAGAAAATAAAGGAAGGAGGAGCCCACCTTGGGATTCTAAAGGCCAACTTAATTCAGATGACTTCTAGCCCTCTTGAATAGATAGTAAAAAATTCATCTCAAGATAGCATGCGTCTGGAATTACCTATTGCGTCTTCATTGATATTTCATTAGGAATTTCTCCTAGACGGAAGTGTAATGTCTAGAAGTTATTGAGCTTCCTTGATTTTTTTAATAATTACAAATCCCAACAATCAAAGGACAGAGTAAAATTATGAACTTTTTTATGGTTCACACATACTGTCATTTTGGTGCGTTGGTGTGATTTGAAATAATTTTAGTGAAATGAATCAGGCCTTCCTGCAGTTCTTTTGCTTCTCATAACAACAAAAATAAATGAAAGACACTTAGATTAATTATTCCTTTCTATAACTGATGAGATGTTCGTGTACACAGAAGTAGTGTGGTGTAGAGCGAGCAAGCAGGGTGGATGGCACAGAGCCACAGTCACTGACAGAATCACAGTCACTTGACCAATTTTATTTCAGTTTACTATGTGTGTGTGTATGTGTGTGTGTGTGTTGTGTGTGCATGTACACACAACATGATTTTTGTCTCATGCTGACCCTATCAGGCATCTTCTTTTGAGTCGTCCTCAAAATGTTGACATGTTGAAACATCCATACATTTCAAGGGGATATCAGCTAAATGAGGATTAAATGGCAATCTTAAATTGAATAAGATAAGGCTTGTATATAGTGCTGGCATCTGAATTAACTCCCTTGGGCATTTTTGGGGTTTTTTTTAATGCAATATTGGGACTGTGGCCTCTCTGCTTAGTTTTTCACTTCACATATGCTTATGTAAAGTTTAGCAAGAACAGACAATTATTTCTAACTTAGAACATCAGAATGATAAAAATTGTAATATACAGTTAGAGATATTATTTTCTCCAAGGCAGAAAAACTTACTGGTGTAAACTAAAAAACCACATTTCCTCGGCTTTTGTCTTGAAGTAGAACTGACAGCCATGAGTTAAGGAAATAAGTATGGGAAAGGGTGCAGGGGAATATAAACCAAGAGAGAAGAGACATGTAGTACCTATGAATTACAACTTGGTGTGGTCAGCATTTTTATTTGTAGAGATAGTCTGACTATGTATTATCTGTACATAAATAAATACGGTCACAGTACAAGTAAAATATTTATAAATTACTTGTCAGATGCAAGTACTTATTTATATTTGATTTTTACTGCCTCTAGCAGCACCCCAAGGCACTTGAAGGAAATTAAAAACACAAGTTAGTTCTAGCTGTATCTGTAATAAATTCAACTTCATAAAAATAATTAATCCTGCATCTGAAATGTAATTTTGGTAGGTTGACTTGCTTTTCTAAATAATAAATATAAGTAACCAGTGAAATACTGTTTAGAAACATCCAGGTTAAGGTGGTAGATTACAACTGTATCATTTAATTTCCCTCCCATAGAATCTAACAAAATGAGAAAAGCGAAACAAAACAAAAGCCAATCAAAAATGTTCACCCACAGCCACAAAACAAGAACAGGAGAATAACATCATGCAATCTAATAAACTAGTACAAAGAAAGAAATGTTTCCGGAGGGGAAGGAAAAATGTACAAAAACAAATCAGCTCCCACCCATGCCCTCATCCTCAGAAAGAGCTTGTAAATACTCCCTAATACCATGTAAATGGCATAAAGAAAATTCAATTTTTTCTTTTGATTGAACACTGGTGGAAGGTGCTCCAGGGGAAAAGTGGATGAAGTTGGGAAAAATGAACTACAGGGGACCTCTGATAGAAGTAAAGACTCCAGGGTTACACAGTGAACGGATCCTACCCTATAGTGTCTTCCACTAGGTAGCGTGACTCTAGAATAGAGCTGGGGGCAGAAGGCAGAGGAGAGAGTTAGAGCCCTGAGTTCTAATAAAGATTACATGCCACTTCATCTGCGCTGTCCCCTGTGCGTGACCACCTCCCCTCCTCCCAACCGTCTGGCTGCAGAATATTGACCAGAACATGAAATATTCAGCTTTTAGACTCTAGCTTTGAGGAACAAAGGGACGGGTCCAGAAAATACAAGATAGTGTTAGGCACTTGAATTTTTAAGGGCAATTAGGTATTCGAACCCAGCCATTCACATGTAAGCAAGATGAAAAGATAAGATTCCATCTTAAAATAAAATATGAATACATCGCTTAAAAGCGGAAGAAAATTCCTCGCAGTTGCTGCGCTCTGTAAAATGACTCATTAAGAACACAAATTCAGTAAATCGGGCACTTAAAGGCAAGTTTTTCTTTCAGCTCCAAGACCCACCATTATTCTGAAGGAGGTCAGTGCACCTGCAGATCAGCTTATCTCCAGTCCTCTCCACATGTCTATGCTGAATCAGCACCCACCTCCACAATCTTAAATTCCAATATTCTATTCACATCGCAATAACCCTATCCATCTGGGTTCCCATTATTCTTAGTCTTCCATTTCCTGCCTCTGTCTTTTCTCTAACCTATCATCCCCTTGCTCTAACATCCTTCCCTAACCAGTACAGATCCTATGGGAACCATGATCTTAATCACCAACGCTATTCTCCTAGAAATACTGTCTCTCTTGGTTTCTGTGAGTCCACCTTTTCTTGGCTTTGCTCTCTAGTGACTCCTGTACTGGAACATTTTTCCACCATTATTCCTAGAGGTGAGTCTTCCCTGGGATTTCAACTCTGCGCGCTTCTTCCCTCTCCATATGTATCAGGTTGCTTTTGTTGCTGTAATAAAAGGATTACAAACTTAAGACACAGATTTATTGTTTTATAGTTATGGAGGTCAGAAGTCCAAAACCAGTTTCATTGGGCTAAAGTCAAGGTGTTAGCAAGGCTGGTTTCTTCTGTATTTTCTGAGGGAAGAATCCGTATTCTTTCCTTCTCCAGTTTCTAATGGCCACCTGTGTTTCTCAGCTTGTGGCTCCTTCCTCCGTCTTCAAAGAGCAAAACTTCAGTCTCTGTTTCCATCATCACACTGCCTTCTCTGACTTTGAGTCCTCCTGAGTCTCTTTTATAAGGAGTGTTATGTCAGGCCCACCAGATATCCCAGGATAATCTTAGTTTTATCTTAATCTTAAATCCTAATTTAATCACGTCTGCAAAGTCCCTTTTGCATTTAAGCTAATAGTCACAGATCTCGGGGATTAGGATGTAGATATATTTGGAGAGGGTACATTATTCAGACTATCATATGATCCATTGTTCCTGAGATTTTAATTCCAAAGTCTTTTAACTATAACTCCTATACTAAAGATTCTCTAAATTAGTTTCTGCTATTGAGCAGAATAGAGCTACGCAAGGTAGCTAAGCAATAGACCAACCTCTCCAATTCCTCCATGTGAGTATTCCAGACACCTCAAATTCAAAGTATCCAAATAGTTACCAGTCTGTCTTTTTTTACATCTTATCTTAATACAATTGTCCTTTCCTTTCTCATATATTTAAACTTTTCCTTCAACCTGCACCAGTTTCATTAGGATGTAACCATAATTAAGGGGCCCCATTGTTCCATTTTCATCTGCTTCCTCAAAAAAGCCTCTCCAATGTCCTCTGACTAGGTGAAACTTTCTATTTTATGCTATCTATAAACATTATAAGCATTATTAACCAGCCCATCTATAGTACTTAACACATTAGAATTTTACACAGAAATATAATTTTATTTCAATTTCTTAGTCTATTTTACTCATCTGTTTCCTCCACTAAACTATAAGCTCCCTGAAGGAATAAAGCATGACTATTCTTACATAATAGTGTATTTCACTAACTTTACAGAGGTCCTGGGGCTTAGAAGACACTCAGAAAATACTTGTTAAGTGAATGGATGATAAAGTAAATCTGTACTCTGCCAGGAACTGTGGCGGGTGTTTGAGAGAAAATAATAAGCCATCTAAACAGAAGCAGGTCCCACTATTTTTTGAAACCCTTCTTTAGTAGTTTTGGGTTAATTTTGATGAGCATGGAAGTTATTGAAGTTTATTTTTATAGTACCTCTCCCTAAAAAATAAGTGCATAAGCAAGACTGGTTTCTTTTTACTGACATGCAGAAATGGCTTTAGATCGAGTAAGGCAATCTTTGCTCCTGGGCCAACACTTCCATCTTTTGAAAGGGACATGAAAGACAATGCCGCTATAGTAAATATTACTTTTTCATAATTTATGGAATCCCTTGTCTCAGTGGTTAAAGTTTCCTAAGAGCGGGAGTTGTGATTAGCAATAAACAGTCTTGCCATTTTTTGATGGTCACCTGACTTTGTGGTAGGGAACTGGGAAGAGAAAGGTGACTTTCATTTTTACCCTACCTTCCAGTAACCCCAAAATTGTGACATAAGGTCTTCTAATTTGATTGTGTGGATAGCATGAGTACAAAGAAAAACAACTGCCCCTAACTTATGTAGCTTTAACTTAAATAATGCTCAAGATCACCACAAAAGAATGCAATCATAGCCTTTTCCTGATAATTAAGCTTGCTAAAACTTTAATTTCCTATCTCCATTCATCCTTCTGAATAATTGGAAAATACAAGCTGAAAATTTCATTTATCATGTTTTTTTATTGAAAATTAGTTAGCAACAGATAAATTAGAGTAGATAGGAAAGAGAATTGCAGACATCAAAGACCTCAAAAAGTCAGAAAGAACTCCTTTCTGAAATCAGATTTCATGATATAGGAAATATCCTACGTGGCAAATATGGTTACTTCTAATAATAAATCTGTCAATGGCAGTCAGAAATACCATTTCCACAATATTTGCACAATGTTTATTTGCCTATTTTATAACATATGAACTCCTTGAGGTAAGGGTATCCAATTTCCTAAGCGGGAAATTGATCTACTGATTTATAATATGTTTTCTGTTTATGAGTACAATTCAACTTCCACTCCTGTAATGTTTCAAGTACAATTCACAATCTTGAGCAGCTAGTGGCAAGGAACGAATAAGAATCACATCTGAAGGGACGCCTGGGTGGCTCAGTTGGTTAAGCGTCTGCCTTCGGCTCAGGTCATAGTCCCAGGGTCTTGAGATCGAGCCCCGCATTGGGCTCCCTGCTCAGCAGGAAGCCTGCTTCTTCCTCTCCCACTCCCCCTGCTTGTGTTCCCTCTCCTGCTGTCTCTCTCTCTGTCAAATAAATAAATAAAAATCTTAAAAAAAAAAAAAAAGAATTACACCTGAAAATCTCTATGTTCTCTGAATGGGGTCTTGACAGAACTTCTAGCACCCAGCCAACGATGGGGCTTTACAATCTCTAAAGCCTCCTACTCTTCTTCATCATTCAAGATGGTATACTTAAGGGCCTCTACATCATTTCACTACAGCTTGGTATTTGAAGAACACAATCAAGATTTATTTATTGATAATGTGGAACTACTTGAACTTGACATTAAACTAGTGTTTACTTCCCTCTTCCTACCTACCAGACTAAGAATTCAGCAAATGGCATTCTGTCTTTGTTTCAAAACTAGTAAAACCCTTATTATTCCCTAGTTAGGCAATAAGATTTTACTGTAAGACCTGCTGCAGCTTCCCATTGATAAATCCTGTTCTTTAAAATGGTGAAACTCACAAGGCTCAGGGGCACCTTTCGTTTTCAGCATCTAACCCATATGAACATTTGAAGAGGTTTGACTAAAGATAATAAGGTGATACTTTTTTTTCCTGGCTTTTCAAATTGGAATTAATAAATGATGTCTTTAGTTGATTAAATCTTAAAGCCAATTAATACCAAAGAGTCCTGGTGAAATTAGTCAGATTCCATAATTTGAAAGAAATTTGTACATGTGATAGCACAATTCAATATTTATAAAGGTTTTTCTCTATGACTGAAGAGATACCTGTTAATGGGTTTCTAAATAAGGAGATTCAGTAATTATCACTTAAACAACTAATTATCTATTTCAGAATTATAATAGTCAAGCTCTTTATCATTTTGAATTCAGATTTAGAAGAGAGTGAAGAGAAACTGTGGTCACTCTTCTTTTCATAAAGTTGGCCCACTACTTCATGTCACTCTTCCAAAGGTATGATGGAGTAATCAGGGAGGTTGTTTTTGCTTTTGCAAAAAGGCCTTCATTTAAATTCCCTAAGCCAGTACCGATTTTTTTTCAACTCTATTTCCATCCTTTTCCCCCTGCTGCCACCTCATTGTTTTACAAGTAATGATAAATGTGATAATGAGTAATGACATCTATTCATGGAAAATGTGAAAGGTCTGAAGTTACAGTACTTTTCATTAGGAAAACGTGTCTCTCGCAGAGTCAGGCACTTTGACTTAATCAGCCCAGCTCCAATTCTGTAAAAGAAATGAATTTTCCTTAAATTTCATAGAGTCCCTGTTTCTTCCTTCCCTCCTACTACCACTTCAGTCCTATTAACTACACAAGATTTTTCATGGTGTTTAAGTGTAAAGAAATATTTCAACTCTTATTTTTATCCATTAAAATGCAAATGATGTAGGGCTTTCTGATTGTTTAATCCCCTGGGAGCTTTTGGATATGCAACATTGAGTACATGTGTTCAAAGTGAATTCTTCTATATCCTTCATCTTCTCCCTTCCAATATGCAGGACGCAGTGAATGATTAGTGTTAAGCCAGGAAAGTGAGATGTATGTAGAGATTAAAAATGACCTTGCTTTCTTTCTCTCTTTCTTTGGGACTAGCTGTATGATGCACAGAAGCCATTTTAGAAACTTGAGGTTGCACTCGTTATTTCTATAGCTCTTGCATATCAGAATTTCAAACTATTGATCTCTAAGTTGATGTATGTTACTTGAACTCCAACTAAAAAACTACCTGTGTAATTAACGTAAGAAAAAAGATCTACCACAAAAGTCTGCGGGTTTAGAAATAGAGAAATAGGGATTTTTGTCAGTTTGACTTGCAAAGAGAAGAAGAGTTGTTAAATATTCAAATAACAAGTATTTACTCCTACAAATATAGCTTATCTGTATAATAACAAATATATGTATAATGAAATACATAATACTACCAAAATAAAATGTAAATTTCTACAAAAAGAATGAAATCAATGTATCTGTAGCACAGAGTGGGTAAGAATTTTTTAAAAGATAATTTATATCTTTTTTATATTTACCAATCTGTATATCTGATATGTATATTATATATGTACATCCCTGTAGCAAATTTTAGGTGTTTTTTAATATTGTGAAGAAATAGATTAGCCGGTATTACAAAGCCTGTGTGTGCTGGAGTCTACGCCTCTGAGATATGTGATGTGTAGTTTGCTGTATTTATAGCCCCTCCCTTTCCAACCATTGTGTTCTCAACCCATTTCTGTACATGCCCTTTATTTCCAAGTGACATTTTTAGTCATTCAAAATAGAAAATAGGGGCACCTGGGTGGCTCAGTTGGTTAAGCATCTGACTCTTGATTTTGGCTCAGGTCATGATCTCAGGGTCCTGGGCTGGAGCCCCATGTCGGGCTCCATGCTCAGCAGGGAGTCTGCTTGAGGATTCTCTCTCCCTTTCCCTCTGCCCCCCCAAAATAAATAAATACATCTTTAAAAAATAATAAAAAATAAAAATATATCATATATATGTAATATATCATATATAAGTACATATGTATGATTTATTATTATTTAGATGATATAGGTACATATATTATTTTTACTTATGTAAGTATACATATATGTAATAAATAATATATGCACACACACAAAGATATATATATATATATCTCAGTCAGCTTCTTAACTTTCACTGAGTGATATCAACGTGCCCTTTTAAAATGACCTACCTGTATCCAAATAGCCCCTTCTACAAACTCAAGACCATTCATCTTTAGTATCTTCCCTTTCTCCTCTCTCTTCCAGGAATACTTCCCTCCCAGGCCACACATGTCTTCTAGACTTGGCTTTCCTTGGCTCATTTCATGCTTCATCAAAATGTACCTATTTTGTGTCTCAGATCTTCAGGTTCTCAGTCAGTATTATAAACTAATCTACTTCCCACATTCATATTTGCATATATCTACATATTATTCCATGTACGTTATAGAGGAAGATCTCTAAAACTACAAATCCACTGTCATAGTAAGAAAGTCAGGCAGGCTAGCATATAAGATATGGGTATTTAGTACCTTGATGAGCCCTTTTCTGGCTTCTTGAATTGCCTAATATAATTAGCTTTCAGCACTTTCAGGAAGTAAGATCTACTTTGAATTGCAGATATTCAAGAAACATATTCCCAAACCCATGGTAGCCACAGCCAAGCCAATAGGCATATCAATTGTGGCTCTTTGGAGGAAGACTGTATCAAATGTAGGTTCTTGGATCTGACTAAAATATTTCCTTTTCCCTGATCTTGTTTTCATTATAACTATTAGCTGTTAAAAACAAAATAAATTTTCACCTAAATTACTTTTGAGCATAATACTCGTTTTTTGCTCTTAACAAGTAACACCTGAGTATAACTATTATCAACAAACTCCTCTTTTCTATCTCTGGACCAGATTACAGGACAGCTTTTCTACTTCAGAACCATGTGACTATCTTGTAGTCACTTTACTTCCCAGACAATAAATAGTAATCTCAGTAAGTGTTTACCTAAATAAGTTTGTGACCATTTAAAGACCCACTATGTAAAGATCTCCACAAATTCTCTGCCTGTCTAAAAATGACACTTCAAAGGAGGCTTTTGATTCAATTAGCCTCTCAGACCCCAAACATTACTTCTTCTAGCTTTAAAATGCTTCCCTTCTTTTTGGATGGAGAAGATGGTAAGGTAGTTTCATTTATCTTAGTCAAAAGATTTTTGGGGACCACTTGACAAAGGGAACAATGCTGCCTGCTTACCTTCTATCTGAGGAATTTTACAAAAGTATTGGAAAATTAAATTCTTAATCTATAAAGATTCTTATTCAAATAACTACTTGATTCAATAACGCAAATTTAATTGCTCCTAGAGTTTGAAAAGCATTGTTTTTATAATATGGTAATTACCTTAAACTGGTTCATATTATAAGCCATTCAAAGGCTTTAAGCAAAAACGAAATGGATTATATCTGTAAAAGTAGCAAATGGCCTTGAATGTAAATTTAGTCTTAAATAAATTATATGCTTCAATTTAACAAATATTAAACATTTACATAAAATTACATAGTATATTGTTTTACTTATTCTCTTCCTTATTTAATTTATCAATTCAGATTTTTTTTTAGTACAACAGTTTAACTCTGTTCCTATGTCATTTCAGCATGAAAAGTAGGCTCCATGGAACAAATAAGTCGAACAAATTTCTATTCTTCATAAACAAGTAAGAGCTTTCATAATACATTAGAATCTTCTAGAAGCAAATTATGCCTTTCCTATTAATAGGTCCAAAGATGCAAGGATAAAGAGGAAATTAAAGTTTCCTAAAAATTAGCTCTTATACCTCATATGCCTAGAAATGTGATCCAATGTTCGACCGCAAGAGATTTGTAGAGGATTCATAATAGAGAAAGCCATAGAAAGCAAAGCACTTAAAAGAAAAAAATTAACTTGCCAAAATTTCAAAAGCCCTTCTGACACTTACCAGCGCCATAGGAGTGATGCATTTACTGGAACTATGCATTCGTAGTCTGAAGAAATATGGTAATACTACATGGATTTCTGATGTATTAAAATCTTCCCCTTTGCTAGAGTTTTGAGGCCAATTAATGCACATTAGGTTTGCCTGAGCTTGTCACCCTAAAAATCTCCTGTCTACATTTAGTTAGTATTATATTTTTTTAAACTAAAAGCTAAGTTCTTTTGTAATTGTTCACAATTCACTTCACCTCTCAAAAAAAAATACATATATATATGGGTGTCCCTTGGCTGGAATAGTATCGTTCATTTCTTTGGCACTAGCCGACTGCATTAGAACCATACAGTGAGTGCTCCTGGTGCAGGCAGCACAGTGGTCATCATGACTAAATCAGGAAACCAAGCCATTAACTGGCTCTGCGACCCTGGGTCACTCATCTCACCTTTTGAGGCTTCTGGTGCTTCTCACATAAAATGAGGTAATTATACTCTTTCTAAGATACCTTCCAGGTATAAAATCCCATGGTACTTCATTAAGGAAGCAAGTAGAGGAAGGGAGTACTGTGAACATGGAGGAAGGAGGAGTGCCCAATTCAAAGCACAAACTGCCAAATCTTTGGCAACACTATTGATGTGTTTGAAAACCAGAGGGCTGTTTGTGACAAAGCCTGCAGAAACAGAAAGAAAAAAAAGATCTCTGAAGATAGGATGGTGTGGATCCAGATTTGTGAGTCTGATGCTTTCCTTTACTGAGTGCATCATCCAACCATGGGCAGCCTGGGTGACAAAAAGCCTCGAGCGTCAAAATTAAGTGAAGACACACCTGTCAAAACAGGTGAAAATTAGGAAAATCCCTAGAAATAAGAAGACAACAGAGAGGTGATTTCGAATCTCTGAGCAACAAGGGGATAGGCTGAAAAAGCAGCAATGGGAAGATGTAAGAACAGGGTAGTAGATAAGCAGCTGTATGTCTTGGGGGTGGGGAGTGGGACAAATCTGTAGATTGATTCCAGGCAACTAAGCACCATAAATAAAAGAAAAATCCAATCTTTAGAAGCATATGATGAAACTAGAGTTGCTACAATATGTTATCTATAATATGCACATTTTAACCCCAAATTAATCTATATACAAAAAAACCCCCAGGAATATATGAATTTATACTCAGGAAAAGGAGTCAGTCAATAAAACAGACTGAATGGTCTCAGATATTGGATTAGCAGGCAAAGTTTTCAAGGTAGCTATTATAGGTATGTTCAGAATAAATGAATATGGTTAAAGCATTGAAGGAAAATATCGATGAATAAACAGATAATCTAAACAGAAATTATAGAAAATATAGTTATTAAAATAAAAACTTCCCTGGATGGGCTTGATAACAAAATTGGACATGGCAGAAGAAAGAATTAGTGAACCTGAAAATAAATCAGTATAAACTACCCATTTTGAAGAGTAGAAAGAAAAAAGGTTAAAGAAAAATGAACATTACCTCAGGATATGATCTATCTTGAAGGATGTTCTGTGTGCACCTGAGAAGAACGTGTATTCTGCTGCTGCTGAATGGAATGTTTTGTATATGTTTGTTAGGTCCATTTAGTCTAACATGTGGTTCAAGGGCACTATCTACTTATTTTTCTTGTCTGAATGATCTACCCGTTGTTGAAAGTAGGGTATTGAAGTCCTCACTATTATTTTATTGTTGTATATTTCTCCCTTCATAGCTACTGGTGTTTGTTGAATATATGTAGGTACTCCAGTATTCATATAGATTTATGATTATTATCCTCTTAATAAATTGATCCCTTTATGATGACCCTCTTTGTCACTTGTTATCATTTTTGGCTTAAAGTCTATTTTGTCTGCTAGGAGTATAGCTGTCCCTGCTCTCCTTGAGTTTCCATTTGCATGGAATATCCTTGGCCATTCTTCACTTTGAGCTTATGTGTGTCCTTAAAGCTTAAGTGAGTTCCTTGTAGGTAGCATATGGTCAGGTCTTTTTTTAAGTGCATCCAGCCACTCTATGTCTTTTGATTGACTAATTCAATCCATTTACATTTAGCAAATTATTGATAGGTAAGGACTTACTAATTACATCTTATTAATTGTTTTCTGGATGTTTTATAGTTCCCTGTTCCTTTCTTCCTCTCTTGCTGCCTTCCTTTGTGGATTTTCTGCAGGTGTATGCTTTGATTCCCTTCCCTTTATCTTTTGTAAATCTATCATTGGTTTTCCACTTTGTGGTTTCCATGAGGCTTACACAAAACACCTTATAAATATAGCAGTCTATTTTATGCTGGTAACAACTTGTATTGCATACAAAAACTTTACACTTTTACTCTCCCCTTTTATGTTTTTGATGTCACAATTTACCTTTTATCATATTGTGTATTTATTAACAAATTATTGTAGCTATAGTCTTTTTAATACTCTTGTTGTTTAACCTTTATACTAGAGTTAAGTGTTTAGCATTCCACCATATTATAGTATTAGAATATTCTGAATTTGACTCTATACTTACCATTACCAGTGTGTTGTATATCTTCATATTTTTTCATGTTGCTAATTTCAGGGGATCCATGGGTGAGGTGTTCCCAGTGGCTCATGGGCGGGCTTCTTGTTGGAGTCCATGATGCAATTAGTAGGATCCATATCCTTTTATGCCCTCCAAGAGTCCTATCCACTGCTCTTCCAGGCTTTTTCCACAACACCCCCCATCATGTAGCTCATGATTCAGAATCTAGATGGGGTAAGAGAGAAGTCATCCCATTTGGCAAAATCTAGCACAACTGGGGAAGCTGAAAGCTCTCTCACATGTTCTCCCTTTTCCCTGTGGGACAAATCATGGGCCAAGAAAATCTCTCTTGGCCCTGAGATGTGTCACCCTGGAGGAAGGGGGGTGTGGGTAAAGTAGAACTATTCCTCTTAACCCACTCCTATGAATATATATATATATATTGCTCCAACAATGTGCTGGAACTTCTCTGGAAACCTGGACTTCCACAAAGACCTTCTTGTCCATGGGTGATTGTCTAAGACAGTGTTCTCCAGGGGTTCCTGGACCACAGCTGAAGGGCAAGAACTAGTTCATAAATCACTACATATTCCACAGCTAGGACCAATGTCTGTCTGCCTATTGCCCAATGCACAATTGGGCATGATTCTTGCCCATGTCCCTTGGCATATGGTGCTGAATTCCATAGCTCCCACCAAGGCGCTTTGATTATGGATGGATGCTGAATTTTTGTTGTTGAGGTGGGGAACAAAAACAAGGTATGTCTTCTGCTACCATGATGGTGATGCCACTCTGAGTCCAGGGATTTCATTGAGGGCTGGCCACACTGGCACTTTCTCCCTACACAACCAGCCATGATTTCCAAAGTTCCAGACTCCCAGAAGAAAAGCAGGTATTTACTATGAATCACATTGTTTGCATAAATAATTTAGGTAAGCTGGTACAGTGGGGCTTAGTGCCTAAGGCATGCAAAACAGTCTTATTATTTAGTAACAGGGAAAATTCCAAAGTCAAGTTTCCATGTGCCAGCCTCACAAACAAGTTCTTCAAAGAGAACACCAGACCTGCTATCTTAACTCCTTCCTACACAGGCACCCTGGCACCATTTCTACACCCAGCTGAGCTATTTCCTTTCCTCAGCTACAGTTGAATCTGGTTTGAATTTTATTCCCAAAATTTGCAGAAATAGCCTCATTACATCCTCTGCAGAGAAACCAGGCACCAGCCAACTAGGTCCATCTCTTCAGATGTCTGAGTTTCACTTCCACAAATCTCTTCCTTAAAGCTTTTAAATGTTAGTAATTCCAACCTTTTCTTTGTTCATCTAGACCTAGGAGTGATCACTGCTTCCTGCAATTACTATTTCTCTATTTTATGTTTTTAGTGTTTCTTTTTCTTTTTGAGTTACATTGTTAACAATTTGATACTTAGGTTTAAAATATTTATATTCATATTAAGTTATATCTGTTCTGATAACGAATGTACTTTTTGCTAGATCCTGACTGATACAAAAGCAAAGACCATCTTCCTTTGGCAGAGGTGGTTGACAAGCAAGAACCAACAGGATTTATTGATTCATTACTCATTATTCTCCCTTTTTGGTACCAGATTTGGGGCATGAGGCAGCTGCGGCAATAGCCACAGTTTGCAGCCACTAGCTGCAAATTGACTGACCCCTGATGACACTGGTGGTGGGTGAACTTGAAACAAAATTTGAGTAGCAGCCTCCCCAGATCCCTGTTCTCCAGTTCTTCAGATGATAGTTCAAGTACTTATGAAGCTTCTTCCTCCTTGTAACATCTAGAGTGATTTCTGATTCCTGGGCTAAATTTTGATGGATACATGGGTACACAGGCTATTTATCAAAAGACTAGAGAAAACCACATATTCAGTGGTGAAACTTTAGAAAGGTTCCCCATAATATTACGTATGAGATGAGTGTGTTTGCTCTCACCCTTTCACTTCCTCATTGTATTAGAGGTACTAGATCTGAACAAGTAAACAGAACATGATGAGTAGAAACAAAACACACCTGTAATTGTTTGCAGTTCATATGATTATCTACATAAAATCCTCAAATACAGCTTCTATGGAAAATTTAAATGTACCAAAAAGGTTCCTGGAGCCAAACTGCATTTGTCATATTATACTTGATGCTGCCCTGTGTCTACTTTCATAAGACAAAAATATAAACATTTGAAATACTTTTTTTAAAGATTTTTTTTTTATTTATTTATTTGAGACAGAGAGAATGAGAGAGACAGAGAGCACATGAGAGGGGATAGGGTCAGAGGACGAAGCAGACTCCCCGCCGAGCAGGGAGCCCGATGCGGGACTCGATCCCGGGACTCCAGGATCATGACCTGAGCCGAAGGCAGTCGCTTAACCAACTGAGCCACCCAGGCGCCCTGAAATACTTTTGTGAGCTTCCCCCCAAAACTATATGAAAGTATACTCAAAATAATCAATAACTTAGGAAATCTGGTAATGTTTGCCTTTGGATTACAGTTGAGTGGATAGGGCCTTGAGCTAATTGCACAAAAGGGATTCTATCTATAAATTGGTCAACTAGCTTGTTTCACTAGAACACAGTTAAAAAATAACAACAAAACAATTCTCCAATCACCTTGATTTTCAGAACAAGCATCATCTTGGCTCTTGTGGCTTGTTTAATGTAGATGAGCTTTAATGGATAACTTGAAATTGTAGGACCATAAAATTTTATAGACAGTGCGGATCAAAAAGGAAGAATCTGTTATGATCACAGTCACTGCTTACAGGGATTTTATCTCAATGCTGTAAATCCTGAAACCTTGCTTTCATCCACAACTTACATATATGGCCATTTCGAAGGTGCATCTCTATGACATTTCCCTGAATTCCCCCAAATAGACATCTCTACAGTTATTCTCTGTAGGTAATTGCAGCTTCCAGAATAACCTCAGGTCACTGAAACAACCTTCCAGAATAACCCCAGTTCAGCAAACAACCTATTATTAGCCAGCTTCCATCATGAAAATCCATCTTGCTACTGCTGTGGAGGTGTGCCCTTATGACATTGGAGGAGAAAATGCAAAGAGGTATCCGGTGTTTCTCTGTGGTGAAAGCAATGTTGTATGGGCACGTCTTATGAGCCACAGTTATTAAGAATTGGCTTCACCTCTTGCTTTGTTTCATCCTCTTCTGTCTCATGAAACTCTTCTAGGGAGTTACATATATGTTGTGTGACTGTAAATGAATAATATTTGTTCTTAAAATATAAAACTTGGTTTCATCAAATACTGAGTACAAAACTTCCACTGTTCTCCGGTGACCACTGTCTCCATCAGAGTCCGTAAAGAGGTAGGAAACATACCAGTTATAGAACAGAGAAAATTTCACAAGCACTGTCCACTAGGCATAAAGTTGTGAACTAGGTAATCGAAAAACAAAAAAAAGGACACTAACGTACCACAGAGGCAGCAATTGCAGGGAGAAGATACTATCCCTGTGGTTGAAAGAACAAAGGGAAAAGGTTAGAATTATTGAAATTTAGTAACTTAGAAGAAGGGTCCTGCACAGCCCAAACTCAGGCCTTTGAGGAGAGGGTAGCAGTTCAATACTAGTGTCTCTGAGTTTAGGGAGGAGACCCCAAGGGGCTGGGACCAACACCTCAGAGGACAGGACACTGTTGGCTGATGCTGGTGACTATAGGGTGAAATAACGCGGCATGTTCCACAAGTATTGAAGAACAGCTAACTGAACTTGGCCGCTGCTACACAGGGAAGAACCGTTGCTGCCTGTGTTGAAGGAGCATTGCCAAGGTGATGCTCACAGGAACTCCAGACAGACAGGAAGTCAGCAGGGAGTGAGCAGATGGGAAAGTTCCCTTCTCTACAGCTTTCCTGTCTCCCTTTTTGCCCCCTGCTGGCAGAATCTAACCAGGAGGCAGCTGGCCAACAGAAATAAGGGTTTAAAAAATCCCTGCTTCAGCATCCCAAGGTAATTATGCAAGGGTGACTTGGAGCTGAGAGATGATCGCTTAGTCACTGGCACAACCATCCACAGAAGATTCTTCTGAAAGAACTGAAAATGGACTCCTGATTACAGTTACACTGTGGTAAATGGCTCAACGTACTAAGAAGCTTTATGACTCAGCATAGCCTCATGGTTTTAACAGAAGAGAAAGAGATAACTCAAATTCTAATCTCTGCTCATTATAAAACACAAGAGGATGCACCATTTATCTCAATGTCTACTTCTGAGTCTTGTTTGAAGAATATTGAACCAGGCAAGAGCAAAAAGTAGTAAAATAAATTTGACATTTATTTAACAGACATAAAAAAGAAATGAAGGAGTTTTGGTTCTCTAAACCAGACCAAATAAAACGAATCTCAAATGATGTTTGTTAAAAATGCACTCACTCTCAGTTCTCTCCCCCCAGCCCAACATACACTAAACAGCTAGAACTTTTTACTTCTGCCTTCACATTTCTGTGCAGGATGGAAGTTTGGCTATGTGCATCACAATCCTCTAAAATATGCTTTGTTCTTTAGACAGAAAACTCATTTCTAAAAATGTACTCTAAGGAGATAATCACGTGGCCATGAAATAGATTTAGCCCAAGATCATTCTTATCAGTGTTGTGTAAAATAAAGGAGAGCTGAAAAGAAACCTGAAAGTTTATCCATAGGAGCCTGGTTAAGGAAATTATACAAGTAATGAAATACTATGCAATCTATAAACATGACTAGCTAGACAGATCTTTATTAGCATAGAAAGAATAAGTTACAGAACATTCATTCATTCATTCATTCATTCATTCATTCAAAACCTGAGTACCTGCATTGGCCAATGAACCAAACCCTGACAAGGTCCTTGCCCGTAAGCAGCCCCCATTTATGCAAAACTATTTATGTAAACTTACATGAATATACATATATATACATACATATATACAAATGTCTGGTGGGATTTCTTCAAAAATATTACAAGTCATTGACTAAAAATATGGATTTGTCTCTCAGGGACGAGGTTGTAGCTGATTTCTACTTCTGCCTTTGTACTTTTGTATATAGAGCATTAGTATGAAATTATTTTTACAAAAACAATATAGCCACTTTAAAATATGCTACACTTACTCAGAATCTAGGGTACTACATTTTAGCTGAGTTCCCAGTTGAATGTGATTCCTCTTTTGCTCAGAATTACTTTATCATTTGGTTTGTGTCATTCCTGGAAACTTTACATTTTGTTCTAAATGATAATTAGTTTTGGACTTGTCATCCCCCCTTCTAAGATTACAGGTATCTTGAGGACAGTAACACAATCTCATGTAACTCTCCCTTAGAACATTTAAAATAGAGGTTTGATTTTAGTGTATGCTCAGTAAACACGGTGTTGCCTTCCTAATTTCACTCACCATCAAATTGCACTGGGCATTAATCAGAGTAACTGCTTTGCCCATATAGTTTATAGGTAATCATGCGCTACTTATAGCCCATGCTAAGGAGCAGTCTTAGAGAGCTATGTTTTGTAATACATAACTTTAATCCTCCAGACACAGCTGATTGTACTAAGGGTGGACACTTGACCTAAAGGCAACCAGTCCAAAGTGTGGCCACAGACATGAGCTGGAATGAAAATTTGATCAATAGGCTATTCACAAGAGAAAAAAATAAAAAATAAAAATGGCTATAAACCTACGAAATAGTTGTCAGCTTCATTAATAATTATGAAAATGCAAGCTAAAACAAAACAGAAACATGCTTTTTCACCCACTGGATTCTTTTTAAAAAGAAAGTGACAATGTCCCATATTGAAAAGAATAAAGAAAAATGGTCATTTCCACATATCACAGGTGGGGATATAAATGAAGGCTTTTTTTGGACAGCAATTTGACAGCATCTATCAGCCCCATTTACATTGTGCTTGTCTTTTGATGTGATGATTCTGCTCCAGGAATACAACTTGCAGAAATATCCCCATGTGCACAGACATGAGGCAGGGATGGCCTTTGTAACGTTCATTAGAGAAACACTTAAAATATTTCTATCATTAGGAAAGAAGGGTTAAGTAAATTATGTTATATCCATACTGTAGAAAGAGAGGCAGGGATTCAATAAAGTTAATAAAATAGAATCCAACATCTTTATCATGACCCACAGTCCTATCTAATCTGACCTCTGCTTCATCTCCTCCCTCTCCCCCCACCACCTAACCTGCCTCAAAGGTCATGGGAACTTGCACTTGCTTATTCCTTTACTTGTATTATTCCTTCTCCAGACATTCTCTTGGCTGGTTCATTCTCTCTAGGATCTCTGCTTAAACATCATCTCAGAATTTTTTCCTCACCATCTTGACCTTAACCCCTCTATATCTTATCCCTCCTCATTTTTCTTCATGGGATTGACCAGCTCTCAACATTAAATTTTGAATCACATATTTTTAATTATCCATCTCCTTCATGAGCACCAAATCATCGTGGACAAGGAATTTGTCCTATCTATTGGTTATTACCGAATCCCCAATGCCTAGAATTCTATCTTGCAATGAATAACAATGTTAGATTAATTAATTATTTAGAAGGTAAGTGATAGAACTGTATGTGTTAACATGGAGAAATATCTAAGATATATTGATGTTGCTGAAAAAATACAAATGATGTGGCCCTATTTATGTAAAGAACATGTATGTGTATATATGTGTTTGTGAGTGTATGTGATACACAAATGCATATAGATGTCTAGACAAAGACCTAAAATTATACACGTCAAATCGCTATCTGACAAAGAGAGTGTCTATAGGAGGCAAGGAAAAAGAATTTTCACATTTTACTCTTTGTGTATCTACAGTAATTAAATATCTGTATGAGAATAGATTCACAGACTTTTCATAAAAGGAAGCAAAAAAGAAAAGGAAGGAAAAATAATTAGTAACAATAAAAAGAAATAATATTTTTCAGCTCTTGTCTCATAACACAATATTATGACACTACAGATATGGTAGCTCATTTAATCATCACAACAACCCTGGAGGATCTATTATCATTATTATTATTTCCATTAGGAAAAAAGCTCAGGCACAGAAGAATTAAGTAACTTACTCAAGATTTTACAGCCTTGAAGCGGTAGAACTGGGGAAGGAAATGAGGAGGGAAGGAAGGAAAGAAGAGAGGGAGAGTGGGAGAAAGGGAGTAAGGAAGGACTCCTTCATCAGTTGATGGATGGAAGATGAAATCTGGCAAAAGAAAAATGGTTGAGGTTGTCAAGACCTGCTATGCAGAACTGCAGGTTATTCAGAAGAGAATGAAAGAGAACGAAGATGTTTAGCTCCTGTCCTGTGATGCTCAGCAATTCCAGAGTTCCCAAGATTCCTTGAGTAGTCAGATTATTCAGCTTTCTCTGAATTTCTACGCATGTGTCTTTACAAAAGCTCTGCAGTACACAACGACTCGAGTAGAGCTCTGTCCTTTGCCTAAATCACATACGTTCCATATAGGAATGTATGTTCTTGACCTGCAGAAAGAGGGCCATGTGTCAGAAGATGACCCCCTAGTCTTTTAAAAAAGAGAAATAATCAAATGAAGCTCAATATTGGGCAGCAAAGCATGGACATTTTAGAGATTTTCCAAGAGACCATCAAAATAATCTGTGTGTGTGTGTGAGAGTGTGTATTCTTAGGTGCTGATCTTTCTGTCTGTCTGTCTTATGCTTATTTGATAGGCCATTTTTTGTTTTTAATCCTGCAGTGTGGTATAATCTAAGTGGGTGTATTTAAGGTAAATTATATGAAAAACACAAAGGAAAAAGAACAATACAAGAGAAAATGTTATAAAAATAGATATGCCTCATGTTAAGTTAAAATGCTTCTTCTTAATTTTCTTACTCAACACTTCAATGCATCATGATAGCTTACATTATGCACTGCATTTTATTTTCTTTCGAGCTTCTCCATGTGATGAGGGAGAAATCATGGGTAAGCATTTCAGAGAGCTCTGGTATTGTCTCCTTCTATCTCTTTATCTATTAAAATAATAGTTCACTTATTTCTATTAAACTGATATTGAGTCATTCTTGTAATCCTCCTATCATAAGATTTTATCATCTTTAAGGTTTCATTTGGGATCTGAGTGAGATTGACCATTGTAGTCATCATAATCTTTTAATTAAAAGCCCTGTGTTGCATTTACCCATAGATGAACCCTAAGCACATTCACTCAGTCCACCACTGGTGTTAAGTTACAGAGAACTCCACTTTACTGACAATTTTGAGACTACCTTGCGGTTTTTCTGCTTCAGAGCATGAGCTTTATCGCTTGTGAATCATGATTAAATCTGAGCGTAAATGATTACAAACGCACCAATTGCAAAGGTTGGCTTTCACAACTCAAAGCGTCTACATATAAAGAACTGCTCTTTTTAGAGCAAACTGAAAACAACAAAAAACAAGGTATCATATCTCATTTGTAGATTTTGTTCCTTCCTCTGAAAGAGACTGAAAGATTAGGTCACACTGTCCTATGAAAGCATATTCCCTCTTACACTGAGGCAAGGATATGATTTAAGTGTGCTCATCACCACAGCTATGCCTTTTATGCTGTGAGCTATTGAAACATGAATACTTCACTAATTCTTTGCAACTACTAGACTGTAAATCAAACATGCCACTTAGTAAATGACCCTTATTCTTCATATCTGTTTCTTACTGAAGATCCCTAGCTGTTTGTGGGTACTACAAGAAAACATAGAAGGTTTTGAGGAAAATGCTTTAACTTACCGTTCCCCTCAGGCAACTGGTATCGTTTGAAGCTCTCAGGTAATGAAACAAACAGCTAGTTGAAAGGTGAAAATTTTAGTCAAACAATTTTTATGGGGTTTATATTTTTATTCCTTCCATAGGACACTAAATAATGGATGTGAACAATTTTTTTCCCACTGAATTTGCCCATTGTTTTGATGGTAGGTCATTAGAAACACAAATTCATTAAGAAATGAAATGGTCATTCAAGCGATCATTTGTAAAGATAACTCTTCTGGGGAAAAAAGCAAATTTAGCAGTAACATTTTAAAAAATTAATTCAGCCTAACCATAATAATAACGACTCCCATTTACTGGATATTTGCTACGTTCTGGCCACTCATCAGAATTTATCACCTCTGGCCAGCTCAGAGCCCAGAGCCCATTGGATTAGCAGTAAGCAAGTCATGGTTGTGTTTGCCAAACTGAGTTTCAGAAACAGTTTCAGTGGGGGTGGAAGTTGGGTTTCAATGGATTGAGCAGGAGTGGGAGAGAAGGATTTGGAAGCAGCTACCATGAAAATAAAATTTCTCATGAGGGGGAAAGGAGAGATACCACAGAAGCTGGTTGGAAAGTGGGTTTTAAGAAAAGAAGTTTGTTTTTTAAGACAGGGGAGAACTGAGCTTATGTAAGTGAAACCTGGAACAGTACTTTGAAGGTACAGAAGACAGATGAAATAATCTACTGAGCAAGGCAACTGAGGGATCAGAGTGAGGAGGAGGAATTCAGGAGAAGGCATCCCTTCTGTGTTCTGATCTTGTCAAACCCTACTGGACATCTGGCCTTGGGTATCCCAGGAGCATCTCCACCTCAGCATTTCCACCCCCGTCCCCAAACTTGTTCTTCTGCTTTTGCCGCCTCTCTTAACAAATGGCACCATTATCCACCCACCTTCCCAAACCAAAAATCTGGACACAATGCTGGATCATGCCTTTTTCTTATCCTCTCAACCCATTGCCAAGTTCTATCCATTTTAACATTTAAAAACTAGGTATATGATGGGGCATCTGGGTGGCTCAGTCGGTTAAGCATCCAACTCTTGATTTCGACTCAGATCATGATCTCAGGGTCCTGAGATCAAGTACCACATTGGACTCCCCGCTCAGTGGAGACTCTGCTTGTCTCCATCTCCCTCTGCCTCCCCCCCCCCCCCCCCCCTTTGATCTCTCCCCCTTTTTCTCTCTGTCAAATAAATAAATAAAATATTTAAAAAAAAATAGGTATATGACCTAACTCCTGAGGATCTTTCCCTGAATACCCAAGCCCAAGTTAGGTGTCCTGCTTATCAGTCAAGATCCCATCAGAAAAACAGAAACTACTCTAGATAGTCCAGCAGAGGTGATTTAATACAAGGAATTCATTCCACAGAGGAGGAAAGCGTTGAGAAGTTCAGGCAACTGAGCCAATAACAGCCACAGAAAGCCAACTACCACCCTTAGAATTGAAAGAACAACTTAAAGAGATGGTGTCACTAGAACCAGTGGAGTACTGGTTAATGCTTAATATCCAGCTCTGTCGGGGAATAACGAAAAGTGTTTGCCAATTTCTGTGGTGTAGATATCCCACCATGGCTGACTTCAGGCTACCAACTCATCGCCAAATACAGAGTTGGGAAAAGATACACATATCCAGCCCTTGTGAACTGACATACCAGAAACAAGAAGCTGGGCCTGTCAAACAGAATTTCTTTTTTTTTTTTAAGATTTATTTATTTATTTGAGAGAGAGTGTGAGAGCAAGGGTGGGGGGAGGGGCAGAGGGAGAGGGACAGAGAGAATCTCAGGCAGACTCCCCACTGAGCATGGAGCCAGCTGCGGGGGCTCCATCTCATAACCCTGAGATCATGACCTGAGCCAAAATCAAGAGTCAGATGCTAACCCACTGAGCCACCCCGGCACCCCCAGAATTTCAAGCAATGGAGGAGAAGCAGCTATTTCCAAAGATGCTGCCTGAGTGGGGTAAGGGGACAAATACCTTGGCTTCTCTAATTCTGCCACCTTCCATTCTCTCTTCAGTGCCCTTCTTTGGCCAAACCCAGCCAAAATCCAGCTGAGCCTGGGAAATGCAGTCCAGAACTTCAGATCTCCTCAGATATAGAGCATAGCTGAGAGGGGCAAGGAATGGATCCAAAAACATTTGAGTAAGAAAGTCCTGGAGCACTTCTACCTCCTTTATAAACTGGTCCATGAGCTCTATGAGGACAGGGACCCCTTCACATCTCAGAGTCTGGAGTTCAGTAAGCGTCACCTATTTTACAGAATAAATGAATGATTTATTAGCAAATGTGATATCTGCATTTAATAAGCAGAATACCTGTGTCTTTACGTATATATGTGACTTGCTGTCAAATCACCACATTTATTGACATGGTGGCACTAGAACTTGGCAAAATAACATAGAAAGTTATCGTACTACTTGACTTCCTAAAATTCTCATTAGGGCCTCAGTCCTTTGAGCCCGTCTCATACAACTTGCTGGAAAACTGAAAGCTTTTGTTTGATCTCATTACTGTTGTCATTTAAAAATCTCCAAATTATTTACAAAGCTGGGTTTCCACAATTATCATTAACCTAGTACGTCCTGCAAGTTTCCCACTCCATCTAGCGTAGGCTCATCCTCCAGCAATTCCAAAGCCCTAGTTAAATTCTTCATCTCTTATTGCTAGTTCCAGCCAATGGGCAAACTGCCTCTGTTTCCACCAGTCCTCTGCCTGGTCCAATTCCTATCACTATCCACCTTCAAGAGAGTCAAATCTATTTCATTTGGAGGACTATCTGTAATAGAATTTTCCTGTGGATCTTACCCCAGTAGTGCTTCTGCTTCATGGGGCTGCCTTCGATCAAATATGTATTTAGAAAGATTTGTAAGTCTTGTGAAAATAAACAAAACTGAACACTAGTTAAAATGGAAAGGATAGATTTAACCAGTAACATACCATATTGGGGATGTATTATATCACTATATTCAAAACGGTAAAGAGCCCAGTGTGAACTGAACTCCACTTCTATTTGTACTGAGGTGACTATTTTAAAGGGAGAATGAAGGAATAGGAAGGGGGGGAGGGGTAGGACAGTGAGCAGGGCCTCAGTAGAATCAGGGAAGTGAAAAATTACAAAAAAGCAGGAAGATGGGGATTGTTGCATGTGAAACTCATCTGGGTTTGTCAGCTGGTGCGTATACAAGTTAGGTTCTTACCCTCCCACAGAGGCTGGGAGACAGGGGCTCTATCTTCAGGTGTTGGTTGGAACAAACAGTAAAGTCTTTTGGCAGCCTTGAGTTTCCTTGGGCAGGCACTTTGAGAGGAGGGAGGTAGTCTTTAGCTATTAGATTCTATGTTAATGTTTTGGGTGGGTCTTTATAGACTAAGGTTGGGCCTTGTCCAGAGGAGGGCTCAGAGGAGCCCTGCTAGAATTGGTCAGGGAGAGAATCAGTCTCAAGCCAATGTACATTCTCAGTGATTCACTCTTACCAGATAGCCTCTCCATCGGACAGGCATGAGAAGGCCATTAAATCAGAGACTTAGGTCCCTTTTCCTTACCTACAACTGTCTAAGAGCAGGGACTAAGTGTGGTTCCCTGTTGAACTACTCCTCCTGTGAATGGATCCATTTTTCTCCACATTCAGTGTCACCCAGGGGTGGACCAAGTGATGGGTGAGGTCTTCCTCGGGTGGAGGCAATAAAGGGGTGTATCTTATCTATAGAGACTTTGAAAACACATGCTTTTTTATTATTGCCATGTGCTGGCAACTCTCAACAATGTCAGTGATAAAAATACTCCTATTCCCTGAAATTTTTGTTGATCTAAATTCTAAATAATTGCTCTCGCTAATATTTTTTGCTAATATATATGTAGGCTTCAAATTAACAGAGTTTTATCACTTATTCTTCAATAAATATATTTTTTAAAGGGAAGTTAATTTGGAGAATTTCCAGTTGTCTAGTCAGCCTTTAGCACTTGTGGACTCAGCACATGCTTTCATTTTAAAATAACTTTGTAATGGTTCAGAAGCCATTTGAACTCACTTTAGGTGCTGCATGTAGCTTTCATTTTTTTCCATTTAAGCAGCAGATTCAAAATATACAATGACAGCACAGTGATTGTAAAGACGAAGAGGGAGAACTTGAGTTACTTTAAGTAATTCAAGTTATTTGTGTTAAAAACATTACAAAGGAAAACGGAGTGTGAACCATGAGGTACAGTATTTCATTTGTTAAGTACAAATTTTAATTCATACATATTGAATAGTATCTTTAAAATAGAAATGTATTATTCTTTAATTAATAATAGTTTTATTTTTTTAAGAATTTATTTATTTATTTATTTATTTAAGACTGACGGAGAGAGAGAAAAACAGGAGATGGAGAGAGCGCACATAAGCAGGAGATGGGCAGGGGCAGAGGGAGCGGCAGAAGCAGACTCCCCCCCAGAGATCATGACCTGCGTTGAAGTTAGACTCTTAACAAACTGAGCCACCCAAGCACCCCAGTAATAGTTTTAAAACTAAAAATTGAATCAAGAAAAAAAACATTCCATTAGAATGATGACTGAATTATTGCTTAAATGTTGGTTTTAATAAAATTCACTTACTAGTTATCAGAGGATTATTTATATAAGATATTATAATAGAACTATAACTGATGATTGAAGTTCAAACTGTTAAAGAGAAAAAACAATGGAATGAATAGCAGTGTGTTTATCCATTTTGGTGCTGCATGTGCATTTTATCTTTCGATTTTTTTTAATTGGCATGAGACAAAGTTTCAGTGAAAGACATTTCTTTTTTGTCTGTGTTTCTTTTCTAGCCATTATCATTATAAGCTGTTGGTTTCATTTGATTGTTTCTGAAAATAGCTTTGTCACAAGAGGAGGACTCAAAACACGGAGACACTGCGGTGTTAAATGCACTAGGAATGCTCCCTCCCTGTCCTCTCCCACAACACCTGCCTGCTGCTTGGGCTCCTCTTCCCACGAAGGCACCTTATCATCTGTCTCCCATACAGGAGTCAGCGTGACCTCTTCAAAATACAGATATGATCATACCCACTCCCTTCTCTTTAAATCCGTCCATGGCTTTGAAATGTTCTTAGAGGAAAGACGCATCTCGTTGGCATGGCCCCCGGCAGCCCCACCTTTCCCTGTCTCCCCCCAGGCTCCCAGGGCTTTCTCTCCCCTCCAGTCACACCAGCTCAGCTCTAAGTCCTTTCTTCTTCCACATTCCCTCTCTCTCTTCAGTCGTTGTTCACTTTGCTAAAAAGGCTAGCTCCCCTGCTTTTTTTCTAGTGCCTTCTTACTCATCCTTCAGAATTTTGTTCAACATTAGCTCTTCCTTTGAAGAGCCTTCTCCTGGTTCCCTGTGGCTGGATGAAAACACAATTATAGCCTCAAACAGTGTCTTGTATCCCTCCTTCGAGCTCTGTCCGAGTTGCAGTTCTACTGGTGTTGGATACTTACTGATTAATGTTTGTTCTGTTAGAATCTGCTGTTTGCTCATCATAATATGTCTAGAGCCTGTTTGGCATTGTGCCTTGCACATGAAAGAGAGGGAAAGAGGGAGAGGGAGAGAGAATGGAATTGGAAAACTCAGGGACAGAGGAAAAAAGAAAAGTGTAAGAAAGCAAAAAAAAAAAAAAAAGCCTAGACAATTAAACATAATGTTAACTGTCAGATGTTAGCATGGTATGAGATCATTTCAAACTTGAAACTTTTACTGTAAATTTTCCACAAAGTATTTAGGAAAGGTTAATTCACTCTTAATATTTGTTTAGTATGATGTCTCATACAAGTCTCTTCTCCAACAATTATTTTGGAAGTTCCTTGTCTTCTAAGATATGGTCCAAAAAAATGCAAGAAAACACCAAAACCAAGTAAATTAACAAACACTGAAAAAAAGTATTTTCAAATTATATCACAGATAAAGTATTAATTTCCCTAATATAAAAGACTTTTTGGGGCACCTGGGTGACTCGGTCAGTTAAGCATCCAGCTCTTGATCTCCGCTCAGGTCCTGATCTCAGGGTCGTGAGTTCAAGCCCCGCATTGGGCTCCACACTGGGTGTGGAGCCTACTTAAAAAAAGAAAAGACCTTTTGAAAAAACAAGAAAAAAAAAGAATAACTTCCCTTTTATCAGACAAAAGATATGAAGAATTCACAAATAAACACAAAAACATGCTCAGTCTTGCTCACAATAAGAGAATGCAACTAAAACTGCATGGATGAGATTGGCAGAAATCCAAAAGCTTGACAACATATCCTGTTGGGGTGGCAATTGGGAAACAGGCTCTGATATTTTGTTGGTGAGAGGGATCTACAAGGATACAGTCCTTATAAAGGGGAACTGCGAATGACTAGCAACATTATATATGTATTAATCTTTTTTTTTTTTTAAGATTTTATTTATTTATTTGAGAGAGAGAATGAGAGACAGAGAGCATGAGAGGGAGGAGGGTCAGAGGGAGAAGCAGACTCCCTGCCGAGCAGGGAGCCCGATGCGGGACTCGATCCCAGGACTCCAGGATCATGACCTGAGCCGAAGGCTGTCGCTTAACCAACTGAGCCACCCAGGCGCCCATATGTATTAATCTTTTGATCACCTCCCAATAAAAATGTTGTCCAGAAATCTACTTCAAAGGTACTCTGGGGGAAGGGTATATGAGTGAAGAGTTCATGGGGTTCCATTTTATTCCTCTCTACTTTTGTGATTATTTGTAAATATCCATAATGAAAAGGTTTTAACAATTAGTATCTACTGATATTTTCTTTTGACTGTAGTATTCTAATGCCTCGCCTTGGATTTCCCCCCAAACACAGCCTAAGATAAAAGCTATTGCATGAGTGAACGATTTAGGAACAATGGAGAGAGAAGAAGGGAGAGTCTGTTCAAAGTTGCGTGGTTGACTTGGCCACCGCAAGAGGTTGCTCAAATGGAGGGACTTTCTGAGAAGCCAAATGAACTTCCGAAGCAGACCCTCTCAGCCTCAGTGAGACCTCAAGGCAGGAGGTGCACAGTAACACCCCCAGAGGACCTGATCCACATCTGGTGAGGTGACCCCTGTGAGAAGTCGAGCCAACACAGGACTTGCTCCCGAACGTGCGGTTGGACAAAGAGAATTCGAGGCAGCGTGGCAGAGATGTCTGCGACCCTGAAAAGGGATTATTCACCCTTCTAGCTGAATTTTAGAACTCTCCTTTGATTTCTTTTGAGTGAAATGAATAATACGATGACTTTTAGGAAGTTTAGTAATAATCGGCACAAACACCAAAGAGATCATTTTATTATTATTACCCACCTTACCAAGATACGCAGCCTCCTCAGGAAAGAAGAACACGGTACATATTAAAGCTAGAAAAGTATACTGTAGGCCAGTTGTAAATGATTCTTAGTGAGGCGGGCCGAAATATTTAGCATATTTAGCATATGAAATACACTAATGGTGTGGGAGAAGTATCTTAAATATATACTATATATACTATATGTAATATAATATACAATATAATAAATATAACATGTATATATATATTGGGTTTGAAAGCTCGATAATAAAAAGAGAGGGAAAGTAAGCTGGCATATCATTTGCTCCATAAGCAGTTACTGAGGCGGTGATAGAACAGCCAAGTGCTCATTCTGAAATGCTGATTATTTCTGTGTGCCAGACAGAAGTGGGAATCAAAATGATTTACTCTAAGAATTTTGACTGTATTACTGTGAAATCATTTACACACTGTTAAATGATTTGAATACCCACAAAAAATCTGTAAGTCCCCAAAAACATGTTCCTTTGCATTTCCCTACCTTTCCTCCACCAAAGTCAGATATTATGTGAAGTAACGAGTCTGGATTTCAGAAGCAGATAACATTTCTATGGGCTTCAATCATGTGGGCTGGCAAAAAGGTTGTCATCTTCTCAAAATGGCCTTCCCATCTGTATTAGCTTCCAACTGCTGTTGTAACACATGACTACAACCTTCGTGGCTTCAAACAACAGAAATTTGTGTTCTCACTGTTCTGGAAGCCAGAAGTCCAAAATTGAGCTGGCAGCGGCACTGTGCTTCTTCCTGAGGCTCTTGAGGAGAATCTACTTCTTGCCTCTTCTAGTTTCTGGTGGCTGCTGACATCCCTTGGTGTTCCTTGGCCTGTGGGTTGTATCGCTCCAATGTCTACCTTTGTCTTCACACTGCCTTCGAATCTCCCTCTATTTCTCTCTTATGAGGACGCCTGTGAGGCCATTTAGGGCCCACCAGGGTAACCCAGGGTTGTCTCTTCATCTCAAGAGCCTTAACTTATTCACATCTGCAAAGACTCTTTGTTTTCCAATAAGTAACTCTTCCAGGTTCCAGGGATTAGAACCTGCTATCTCTGAGGCCACCATTCAACCCATGATACACCAACCATGAGTTAATCTACTGAGATTCTAATTTCTGTCTGACTTATTGCTGCTATAGAAGAACAGTTGGAAAAGGAAATTAAGTTGCTCTCATACTTATCCATATACCCACCCTAAGATTAGCCATAACTTTGTTTCTAAGGTCAGTGTGCTTTTTCTGCAAAGGGCCAGATGGTAGATATTTAATATGGTCTCTGTCAGAACTATTTAACTCTGCCATTATAGTGAGAAAGCAGCCACAAGCAATACATAAATGAATGTGTTCCAATAAAACTTTATTTTCAAAAGCAGGAAATGGGCCATATTTGGCTTGTAAACTGAGGTTTGCTGACTCTTATAATAAGGTTTAGGCTTTTCTTGGGGAAAATGAAAATATTTGTGTATTTCAGGATTTGTACTACAGAAACATCCCTATATTTCTATAGTTACTGCACAGAAGGGAAGGTTGGATATTCTGGAGTTGAGATAGATGGAAGGCAAACTGTGTCAGAAACACAGATATGGAGTGAGGCATCCCATGTCTAAGGGAAAGAGCTGTGGCAGCTCCAGGAGCAGATCAGTTTCCTACTGCTACTCTAACAAATTACCACAAACTTATGGTTTAAAACAACACAAATTTATTATCTTATAGTTTTGTAGGTTAGTAGTGCAACAGAGGTCTCAGTGGGGCCAGAAACCCAAAGTCCAAAAATCAAGATGTCAGCAGGGCTCTTTCTAGAAGCTCTAGAGGCAAGTCTTTTTCCTGGTCTTCACTAGCTTCTAGAGGCTGCCCACATTCCTGGGCTCCTGGTCCTCTTCCTCCATCTTGAAGGCCAGCAGCAGCAGGTTGAGTCCTTCTCACATTGCTACACTTCAACCTTTTCTTCTGCTAAACTCTTAGACATTCAAGGACCATTATTACTACATTGGTCCCACCCAGATAATCCAGGAAAATATCCTTATGTTAGGTCAGTTGATTAGCAACCTTAATTGTTCCCCCAACTTTAGGTCCCCTTTTCCGTATAACATAACATATTCACAAGTTCTGGAACTAGGATGTAACATCTTGGGGAGACCATTATTTTGCCTACTACAAGGAACATACAGGACCTGTATGTTGCTCCAAGCAAAGCTCAGGAGGCGGTGGAACTTCCAAAGGGTGATGAAGATAGGGATCCAAACATCCTGAAAACAAAACATCCTGACCTTGAGAACAGCTATGAATTTCTTGTGGCAAAGAGATCCATGTGAAACATGTCTCTGGACCTCAACAAGATAAGCTTTGCAGCTCTCAACAGACCTGCCCAGCAAGAAAATGAACAAGAAAACAATGGTGGGTGTCATGAACTAAGGACTAGGGACCTACTCCATTTTCACGCAATTATTCACACCCTAGCTTCTTAGATGAAAGTAAAGATTGAGTCCCAATAATGACTGATACTAGATGTCCTGCCAGTCAGATCATTGGGAACTCAGAGACAGGTTAAATATGATTTAGAAAAAAACAAAAGAATATGACAACCCCATTATCCCTGGGGTAACACAGAATTTATTCTTACTCACTATATAATTTTTCAAAGTAGAAGTGTTCAGCAAGTATGTTTTCTTTCTGTCCTCCTCTGATCTCCTAATATTACAACCCTGCTACTCAAAAGCCATTGATGTTTCAGCAATTCTGAGACTGGCATTAAGATTCCCTACCACCACCACCACCACGAAGATCTGATCCAATCCTACCTTTGCAAATTCATACCAGGTAGTAACTTTTACATACTGATGATTTCCAGCCTACTTACAATATTTTTCCTATTAATGAGTATTTTTTATAGTGCTTTACTGCCTTGAAAGTCTTTTTCTACCCTATCTTTGCACCTCTAAATCCTACTCATATTCAAGGTCATTTGCAAATGCTAATTTCAATCATAAATCCTTCTTTGATCTTCCCAACTGAATTATTGGAGAACCCCATTCTATTTCTTTAGCCCTTCAACTGCTATAGTCTCCTACCAGTGTATCAGTCAGATGCCATCAGAAAACAGAAACCACAGTATTTCCACAAAAATAATTTAGTATAGAATTAGTGTAGAGGCTGGTTATACAGGTATTTGAGGGTTGAAAGAGCAATAGAGAACATTAAAGATTACCCAGAGATAACAAGCGGCTACCACCCATAGAGCTGGAAGAATAAAAAGGAAGAGTTTACATTACTAGGATTTAGGGTCTCAGAGTAGGGCCCTTGAAGAATTGGGACTCAGACCTCTAAGGAGTCCCAGTGCCTGGCTGCTGTTGGTCCTTAGGCAGAGGAGCAATTAACTAGTTTTGTTCAAATAAGCTGGCAGCTGAAATCAACTGTCACTGTTAAGACAAACTGTTCCCACAGGGGTGAAATGTCACTGCCAAGGTGATGCCAGTAAGAATAGCAAACAGGAATAACGAAGCCCCTCCCTCCTTCTTGTGTTCATGTCACTCCAGTGCTCCTTGGCAGGACCTAACAGGAAGTGAGTTGGCAAATGAGTCCAGAAAATACAGTTTGCTGGGTCTTAGCCCCAGTAAGGTAAGGCAATATATAAAGGTGGAATTGAAATCAGACAGGGCAGGCATTCTGGAAGACTGATGAAGGAAATGCTTTGAGGAAGCAGTTCCTTTAGTACCTTTAAATTGTAACACATATAACTTGACCATGTGGCCACCACATAAGGCTGGTCCAAGTCCCAGTGGTAACTCTTACTTTTCCACCAACAAGCTTCCTTTTACAATTAAACATTTCCATTGACAGCACCAAGAGGATCTCCAGACACTAAAACCAAAAATCTTGTAATCCACAGATTGGTTGGCTACAAATTACCCAGTCAGTCTTACTTCTTCCAATCTTGACAGTCTTTGTCGAGCAAGTACTATGTAAAACAACATGGTAGTCACAGAAATAATTATATTGGAGAGATAATGCTAACATATACTTCATATACTATATATATATATATATATATATATATATATATATATTTTAATTATACAAGTCATGATATAATACTTCCAGTGAATATTTTGGCAATCATAAACAAGAGGAAGCAATGAGACTAGAGGTATCAAAGCCAGATAAGAGATAAACATTGAGGAATAATATAAATTGCTTAGACAAAAGGGACAGGAAAAAAAACAAGGGAAGAAGGCACTCCAGATTGAAGGACAACATAAGGAAGAGTGAGAGGCAAAAATGATCAGATTGACTATTTTTGGAACCAAGGAGATAGGACTAATCATACCTCAGGATGCATCTGGGAAGCAGCAGAAGGTCCTTGTTAGGATGGCAGCTGCTTTGTAGATGGATACAAATGAGCTGTTGAAGACCCATGTCCATGTTACTCCAGAAATACCAGTAAATAGAAGTGTAATTGCCATTTCAAAGCGTCTAGCCATTGTTTTGAACACTCTTCCTGCCTCTGAGATCACACAGATAGCATTAGCTTCCCAGCGTTCAAACAATTTTGTTGACTTTTATTTACTCCAGTTTGCTTTGCACTTTATTAAAACACTAAGTACTTGTATATCAACTTTGCTTAAGTCATATCTTTTCTCATTTTGTATAGGATTTTTCTTCTTTAAAATAAATTGATCACCTGGGTCTCAGCCAAGATACTTTTGTCAGCAAGGAAGAGAAGATGTGAAAGACGTAAAAGGACATAAAGGACGTAAAGGACCGCTGGTACAAATAGGGAGACACACTCTGCATGATAAGAAGACCTAAGGAGGCATCTCTATGCTTAGTTCTTTCTGGTCCTGAACTACATCACCAAGACTGGATGGGCTTCTCTAGTGACGACTCTGAATGATGGCAGCAGGTCTGGGCATCCCATGCTTAACAACAATATCTAAAGTCCAGAAGAGAGGAGAGGGCACCTCCCTTCCACGTGTCTCTTTTTAAAACAGAGAAACATTTTCAGCCATTCCCCAGACAAGGCTTTCCCCTCGTGTCTCTTGGGCCAAAATGATGTCATGTGCCCATCCTTAAACAAATCCTTTAAAAGTGAATAGAATAGCTGGGATAAGTTTAAAGTAATCAGGACTCAACTCTTGGGGTACAGGAAAGTTACATTCACTCTTGAAACCAAAAACCACCCAATACTTGAAAAACATCAGGGTTCTGTCACTGCAAAGCAGGGGTTGAGGAGGGCTGGAGGATTGCTGTTGAGCAGGCAATAATAGTCCTCACTCCATCTTCCCTCCTTAATTATAGTTGTTTTACCCCTTCCAAGCTTTCTTTTTTTAACTTTCCAAATTAGACTTTATTTTCCTGATAGAACATTCAATGTATTTTTTTAAGATTTCATTTATTTATTTATTTATTTATTTATTTATTTATTTATTTATTTATTTAATTTATTGAGAGAGAGAGCATGAGTGAGGGGAGGGGCAGAGTGAGAGTGAGAGAGAAGCAGACTCCCCTCTGAGCAGGGAGCCCCACTCAGGGCTCCATCCCAGGCAGACGCTTAATTGACTGAGCCACACAGGAGCCCCATAGTCAATGTATTTTTAAAAGTTTGATTATATACATAAAAATGAGTGTTGATTTGCTCTCATCTGTCATCCTTTTTTTTTTTATTATGTTACGTTAGTCACCAAACATTACATCATTAGTTTTTGATGTAGTGTTCCATGATTCATTGTTTGCATATAACACCTAGTGCTCCATTCAGTATGTGCCCTCTTTAATACCCATCACCAGGCTAACCCATCCCCCCACACCCCTCCTCTCTAGAACCCTCAGTTTGTTTCTCAGAGTCCATAGTCTCTCATGGTTCATCTCCCACACCGATTTCCCCCCTTCATTTTTCCTTTCCTGCTATCTTCTTTTTTTTTTTTAACATATATTTTATTATTTGTTGTAGAGATACAGGTCTGTGATTCAACAGTCTTACATAATTCACAGCCCTCACCATAGCAAATACCCTCCCCAATGTCTATCACCCAGCCACCCCATCCCTCCCACCCCCACCACTCCAGCAACCCTCAGTTTGTTTCCTGAGATTAAGAATACCTCGTATCAGTGAGGTCATATGATACATGTCTTTCTCTGATTGACTTATTTCGCTCAGCATAAGACCCTCCAGGTCCATCCACGTTGTTGCAAATGGCAAGATTTCATTCCTTTTGATGGCTGCATAATATTCCATTGTATATATATATATATATATATATATATATATATATATATATATATAT